>NW_006992575.1:251545-292819 GCF_000164805.1 Carlito syrichta
GAGCAAAAATACAAAGCCCAAGTTATCATTTAATTATAGGAGTTGGGTGGCTGGCCAAGTCTAAGAAAGTAAATGATGACTCATAAGAAGCAGAACCCAAAGCATTACTTACCAAATATCTTCAGGCCAGCCATACTTGATCAGATCTTCATCTACGATGAGACATAAAAGAACCAACACAAGGTAAGAACAATGGTCAAAGGACAACATGCCAGGGCTTGTGAGCGGTAAAAAGGGGAGAAATAGCAATCCCCTCCACTTTTTCTCTCTCTTAATGCAGCTGAGAGAAAAGATGCCTTGATGCTTGAAAATATAGAAAAATGCCAGGCTTGGTAGCTCAGCCTGTAATTCCGCGCCTTGGGAGGCTGAGATGAGCGGACTGCCTGAGCCCGCGGGTTCAAGACCCGCCCGGGCAACTTGGTGAGACCTCATCTCTACAATAAATCAAAAAAATCAGCCAGGCGTGGTAGCAAACGCCTGTAGTTCCAGCTACTTGGAAGGCTGAGGCGGAAGGATCGCCGGAGCCCAGCAGGTCGAGGCTGCGGTGGCCGGGAGCAGCCACTGCACTCCAGTCTGGGCAACTGAGTGAGACTCCCACTCAAAAAAAAAGATTATTGTACATAGGAATCTTCACTGGAGATATATATATATATATATATATATTTATATATATATATATAAAACAGGTTAAGAATGACATATTTTCTTAAGCCTAGTACAATAACAGTTTTGATTTCTTCTCTAAGGTAGAAAATATTTGCATTTCACACAAAGATTCAATAATTTATAATTACAATAACTCATTATTTCTTTAGCATTACGATGTATAAAACTATACAGTTTCATCTACTGCAGAGAGAAGACGTAATAGTTTACATTTAAATAGATGCAGAGAACCATGTGTTCTAGAAACTAATGTGAATAGACTGATTATCAAATTGCTCAATAATCCGTACTCATTATTTATTAGTCACCCTCTCATATTGTAGGCATGACCCAAGGTTAGTTTTATTTCTTGTTTTTTTTTTTTTTATTATAAATTCACTTTGTCTCAAATTGTGGAGAAGGTAAGTAACTGGAATAGGGAACATATCAAACTGTAAAGAATTCTTCTTCATCCATCCTTCAGGACAACTGCAGGAGAAAGGCTGAGGTATCATTAACATACAATCAAAGAAGGTTATTTTAGGAGTGATGAAAATATTATAAAATTGACTGTGATATTGGTTGCACATATCTGTCAATATGTTAAAATCCTTTGAAGCATACGCTTTGAATAAATCTCAATAAAGTTGTTTTTTCAAAAAATAGCACAATGAGACGACCAAATCTTGAAAGTCAGTCCTGAAACTCTGTAAGAAATAAACAAATCTCAACCTTGGGGAAAAAGACACCACAGCATTAAAAGTACTCATTTTACTCAGTAGCTTACTTACTGAAATGCTAACTTTAAAGTCACCCACTGACAAGATGTCTGCTCCGAATCAAAAACAGTTTTTGTCCTCAAATTTGTTGGTCTTTTATTTGAAACCAAAGAACAGTTCTGTGGGTACATGTAGGCTTTATTTACATAAAACTTTTTGTCTTTCAATCCTACAAAAGTAATTTTATCATACTAAAATATGATACATTTAAAAAATACTTTTAAAGGAGAATTTTCAAAGTGTTATAATTGACCTATTACATCCTCCTTCTCAGACAATTTTTCTCCTTATATATTTTACATAATATGTCTAAAATGCTTCAAACTGTTTCATGTTCTGAGGTATTTCATTTCATGTATAACCTTTCTGTCAAATCCAAAGCATACTTGGAAACTCCTACTTTAACTAAGAAGGTTTCCTATTATGTGGGCATCCTTCCTCTGTTTTTCTAAATATATCCTGAATTTTTAAATCTGTGTGTTTATAATCTTATCAGTCAGCAATTATATTCTTTTATCAGAAGAAATCCAACTTTTTATCTCCAGAAAATTGTATTCTGAAATAAAGAAAATATTTTTTAATAATTTAAAAATATGAATGATAGTCTATATAAGACTCTGAGCTTTCAAATTCACATACAAAGAGCTGGCCAAAAATTTGCTGAACTAAGATAAGTATTTTGGTGAAGAGATGATTTCATCTCGTTAAATTTGCCATTTCGTACTCTAACTTTCATAAAATAACTACATAAAATCCTGGATTTCATGGCAATTAAATCAATCAATCTTTGACTCTTTGTCAAAGATAAATCAATCTTTAATTATGAATAACTTGACTTCTAAATTTAGCTGTACTTTATAACTTTTGGACATCAAATAAATCAGAGAACAAAACCAATCTATTTATGTACATTTTCAACAACATTTCCTAAGTGTTGAGGATAAAATCACTTTCAAAATATTTTATGGTATAATTTTTTGGCTAAAGAGATACATTCTGATTCTTTGTTAAAATTAGAAAACGTGTTAATTATTTATAGTCTGATCTAGAGTTTAAAAATTATACAGAAGTGTGTTTTGTTCAAATCAAAATGAATTTACAATCAGAAGAATGTTCAGCATCTTGGGAATGGTAGTCCTTGCGAAAGAAAGCTTGAGGTTTCCAAAATCCTAAAAAAGTCTCAACATGGTTTCCTAGATGATGGTTTGGATATATTAATCTTGGTCACTACTTACTTGATTTGAATATTCTATCCACCATTTACCCTTTCTTTCTGTGTCTGCATTCTTAGGTGATTATCAGCCCTACTCACAGTTTCATGAACACCCAGAAGAAATTCATGCTTTCAGCAAAAGCACCTGATAAATACAAGGCACACTAGCAGTGACCATAACAAACAGTATAAACTAGATCTTACATTTTTAAAAGGTGGAGCACAGTAGACAGACAACTAGCAAACTAACACATATACAACAATGTGCCAGGTGGTGAGAAATGTGGTTAAGAAAACTTGAGGAAATAAGGGTAATGAGAGAGTTCATGTTTAAATGAGGAGGATTACTTCAAATCCTGAAGTATGCCTGAGAAAGCAATTCTAAAGGAAGTGAAAGTGTGAGTTAGCAAAGAACTGGGGAATAGCACACCAGACAAAACAGGAAAACAGCAAAGCCTTGAAGTGGTATGTTTCCAGAACTACAGTCCAAGCAGAAAACAGTGAGCCAGGCGGAAAAAGTTTAGGGAACAAGGTGTGTTATGGGCTGAATTGTGTCCATTCCAAAATTCATATGTCGAAATCCTAACCCCTATTACTTCCGAATGTAACTTTTTGGCAAAAAGGTTTTAAAAGGTAATTAGCTTAAAACAACTCCATGGGGGTGGGCTCTAATACAATATAACTGATATCCTCATGAAGAAGCTATTTAGGTACAGAGCGAGGACCTGATGGAAACACAGGGAAAAGACGGCCATCCACAATTCAAAGTGAAGCGTCAGAAGAAACCGGTCTTTCTGACACCTTGATCCCAGACTTCGAGCCTCCAGAACTGTGATAAAATTTCTGTTGTTTTAACTACCCTGTCTGCGTTAATTTGTTATGGCAACCCTCGCAAACGATTGCAAGGTCAAAGATGTGGGTAAGTCTGAGATGATGTGAGGCTTTGGGTTTTGACTTTGAGAGAAATGGGAAATCACTGGATAGTGCTAAGGAGAAAAGAAATGATTCAGTTCAGTTTGTTTTCAGAGACATTCCAACAGTTGAGCATAAAATTTAGTGGGAGTGAGGCAGGGTAATCAGGGTAGATTAGATACAGATAGACACGTTTCTTGTAAGCAGTCTTATATCTATCTATCTATTTATTTATTTGATTCAGTTCAGTTTGTTTTCAGAGACATTCCAACAGTTGAGCATAAAATTTAGTGGGAGTGAGGCAGGGTAATCAGGGTAGATTAGATACAGATAGACACGTTTCTTGTAAGCAGTCTTATATCTATCTATCTATTTATTTATTTGATTCAGTTCAGTTTGTTTTCAGAGACATTCCAACAGTTGAGCATAAAATTTAGTGGGAGTGAGGCAGGGTAATCAGGGTAGATTAGATACAGATAGACACGTTTCTTGTAAGCAGTCTTATATCTATCTATCTATTTATTTATTTGATTCAGTTCAGTTTGTTTTCAGAGACATTCCAACAGTTGAGCATAAAATTTAGTGGGAGTGAGGCAGGGTAATCAGGGTAGATTAGATACAGATAGACACGTTTCTTGTAAGCAGTCTTATATCTATCTATCTATCTATCTATTTATTTATTTATTTGAGTTGGCGTCTCACTCTGTCGCCCAGACTGGAGTGCAGTGGCCGCTCCCAGCCTGCTGGGCTCCGGCGACCCTGCCGCCTCAGCCTTCCGAGTAGCCGGGACCACAGGCGCGCGCTACCACGCCCCGGCTGATCTTTTGCTTTATTGTAGAGAGGAGGCCTCGCTGCCCAGGCGGGTCTCGAACCCGTGGGCCCAGGCCATCCACTCACCTCAGCCGCCCAAAGGCGCGGGATGACAGGCTGAGCCACCAAAGGAAACGTTCAGACTTTCCTCCTTATCAGCGATGGACCGCCCGGCAGGCTGGAATGTGGACTTGCTCGGCCACTCCATCCTCTCGGCTCCGTCCATCGGGGTGGCTCCCGGCATTAAAAAAGCTCTAGAAATGATCAACAGATCACCGTCCGGCTCCTGAACTTGTCTGTTCACACGTCTAGCAAGTCTCCAACAGGACAACATTCGTGTTCTAGGAAAAGGCCGCCCCTCGGCCCCCAGAGGCCGAGAGATGGTCGCCTCACAGGCGCAGATTCACCAGCCCACTCGCTAACAGATTAATCACGAAATAGATATATTGGACCTTCGGTCGGAAGCAACAGCACAGATTTTTCTCTCGCCCTCGTCAGCTCTGGCACGTCTCTCTCTCTCTCTCTCTTTCTTTTTTTTAAAGAACTCTGTTTTAAAACTTGGCTAGTTACTCTGAAATTGCTTTCGGCAGTGAGTCAAACAGCCTGCGAGTTTTGCGCGACTGCACCCCACCTGGCAACAGGAGGAAGACAGTGTCCTCGGATAATTGCGTCCAGACCTCACCTAACGAGAACGCTGCCCTCCCTCTCAAAGAGGCCTGATTAATCTCTGCAGCCAGCGTAGCCAGGACATTTAGAGAGCCCCCAAGAGCAGCAACTTTGGGAATGATTGAGGAAAGATACCGTGGGGTAACTCCAAATCGGAGACGGCTTAAGCGCAGTGCTGGCCTGCTCCAAAGACGTCACCCAGAGGTCCAGCTGGAGAAACCTCGGTTTATGAGAAATTATGGGAGGCGCTGATGGTGGCCGCCTGGTGAAAAATCTGCACCGCAGGAGAGTACAGCAAGCAGTTTTATAATCAAGTTAATTGCTCAAATTGCTATATGGTTTTCACAATTACATTGATTCAGAGTGACACCTGCCTTGCTTCTTGCGATGCTTGATCACCTGCACCCCTTGACTGATTACTGGAAATGTACACATCCTTCAGAGACAAGCCTTGGCCAGAGGCCACTTCCTGAGGGAGGGACAAGAAAGAAGAGAATCGACGTTTGGAAAATACCTTACGGAAGAAAAGAAGGAAAGAGAAGTAGTCTTAAAGGTGAAAAAATATAGAGATTTAAAAACAAAAGAATTTGAATTTTAAAATTATAGCCATACTCTAACATACTGTAATTTAGAGGTAATTAACAGAATCTGGGTGGTTTTATTGAAAAACGAGGCAATGTTAATATTGACAATATTAATATTATTAAAGTATTGACAATATTAATATTAAAGTATTTTCTAGAAAATAATATTTAATTCGGAGTCTAGTCTAAATTTAATTTATATTTTATAATGTAGCAGATAACTATATTATTATTTTACTGCAATAACTGTGTTTTAGTCTGCAATAAGCGTTTTGCATTTTTTCTTTTCTTTTTTTAAGAATTCAAAATTGATGAAAATCAAGTATACACTCACAAATATTGTTTTTCAAAATGTAATAATAATTCTTCAAAAAAAATCTTCCCTTTCTTTTGTGTTTTTATTTGGATCTAAAAGTCTCTGTACTGAGATATAAAAAGGGGATCCGTGTTACTTCACATTGAATTCAACACATTTGAACTCTAATAACTTCAAATAATTTACAGCAATACAAAAGGATGATTATAGACACCTATGATTAGACTTACATTTTTTTGTTGTTGCTTTCTTTTTTGTTTTTTTTTTTGAGAAGATGTCTCACACTGTCACCCAAGCTGTAGTGTAGTGGAATGATCATGGCGCACAGCAGCCTTGAACTCCTGGGCTCAAGTGATCCTTCTGCCTCAGCCTCCAAGGTAGCTGAGATGAGAGACCCACGCCACCACATTTAGCATTCATATGAATTTAAATCTGGTGTCAATCAATTTATGCCAGCAACATAAAAAAACAGCCAAAAGAAAGATGCTGCAATGACGAAACGATCAGAGTTCTTAAAATGACAGGAGAAAAAAACAGGGGGTAAGGTCATTAAAAGAATTATCTTCACATATATTTTATATATACATTTTTTAGACATATCCATTTAATTTTGTGATTCAAAACTGGAAAATCATCTTTTACTCAGCAGATAGCAAGCATTTCAAATGATCACTAGAGAGACATGAACAATATTTCTTAAATAGTATTTTATTTTCCTCTGAAAATAAAAATAGATACAATTTGTTTATAAACATGTTTAATAGGCATATAGAAATACAAAGTATAATTCAATGTTATCTAGCATTCACTTTCATCAATAGGCAAATTTTTCAAATATTTTTATGGAAATGCAGTTACTGTGTTAAATAAAAAATACACTAGATAAGATGAGCAGACAGAAATTGATTTTATTTTAATACAATTGACAGCAATAAGGGATAGCATAGAGCAAGTCTGGATACTCAGCTCCCGCTTTTCACCAAGACAAAGGGCTGGAGGGTTTTTAAGCACTGAGGTTAAAATTGTTTACATAAAATTAATATAGGACCACAAAATAAAAACTGTAGAAGAGCCCTGAGCCCTGAAAAGGTGCATTTAAGGTTAGAAATTAACAGATCTGTTGGTTTACACAGAAATGTCGGTAGAGAACATAATGAATTGATTATCTTCACATCCTGATCCCTGTGGAAGGAAGAAGCTGCCCTTGAGGTTGTTAAACCTATTTTCTGTTAAATACTGAACTGTAAGATATCTTTGATGGTGTCTTAAAACTTGATTGGTCAAAGTGCTCTAATAGCCTTGATTGCTGGGATTCCTCCTCCCACATCCATTGTTCACCAGATTTGTAACTTCCCCCATTGCTCCTATAGATAGCATAAACCTAAGGCTGGTATTTGATATGTTCTTCTGATTCTGCATTTTTGGTAAACCTGACACCAACCAGACCAGTGACCTCTGAACCCCACCCAGAAACTTATTTGGCTCAGGAAGACAATCTTAACATCTCTGTGACTCAATTTGCCAACCAATCAGTAGTCCCTAACACCCTGCTTGCCAAATTGCCTTTACCTTTGCCTCCAAATTCTCAGGGAGGCAGATTTGAGAAATATCTCCTGTTCTCTTCACTCAGTTGCTTTGTGATAGTGAACTTTTTCCTCTACTATAACACCTGTGTCGGTGTCACTATTTCTGGGCAGCTGGCATAAAAACCTAGACAGGCTGTAACAGGGTGAACTAGCAGAGAGTTCTGGAAGACATTAGCAGAAGGTTGATCAGTGGAATGCATCGAATATATTAAATTATTCTTGAGTTTGCTAACGTTTTTTTCTAGGATTGGGCAGTCTGTATTTGTTAATAGGTGTCTATGAAAGTTATGCTTCTTCTCTCCCACACAGACTGGGGGATAGGAACACTAACTTTTCTGGTGATTTAATTTCAAAGAGATGGCTCCCAGGTTTTCCAGAAAGATATTTTCTAGGTTGTAAAACTGGTGAGAGGCTGAGAGATATTTACGCACATTTCAAAAAGGCAAAGAGAAAAATTTACAATTGCGAGTTGTCTAAAGTCAGTGCTCTAACATGAAGGAGGTCAGGAGCCTATAGTTAATAAGAAACCTGTCTAAAATTTAGTCAAGCTGAGGGGAACATCAAGCCTGTTTTGGTCAATTATAAAGTGGGTCATATTAAGCATTGTTGCTAAACATATTTTAAAATAATTCTACAGCTAATAACTGTGTAGTTTTATGTTTTTATATGTTATTTTCTTAAAATTAGGTGTATCAGATAATTCTATAGTTTCCTCAGTTCTTGAATAGAGCAATAGGCAGAGAAAAATATTTTCATTTTGGGAGAAGATGAGCTTCAGAACTCAGCCTATTTGAGACTCAAATTTGACATTTAATAGCTGTGTGACCTTCAGTGGATGATTCGTTCTTGTAAAATAGAGGTAATGATAACTGCCTTACACAATCTTTGGCTAGCTCTAACAAGATATTAAAACATCTAACACAGTGACTAGCACACATAAGACTGCCATAAAATACCATTTCTCTCCTAATAACCATCAAGTTGTTATAATAAAGTTTAGATTAGAAAAAATAACAATTTTCTGATAGGATAAAAATATCTGGATTCTCTCTCTTTTTCTCCTCAAATGAATATAACATATCCCATATGACTGAGTGTTTAGAACAAGGTCCTTGAAGTTGTCAGTTTGGGAATTCCATGCCTTAGTGCATCAGTGACTTCTGTGACCTTAATTGAATCTCCAGGCCAGAGCGCCATCATTTCTCAAGTAGATACAATAACGGAAAATATCTCTCCTTCACAAGAGGGCTTTTAGCATTACTGAAAAAAGAAATAGAGTACACAAGATATAAGTACTGTAGTTATTGAATAAGTAATGAATTTTTGATAATTATTTTCCTGTGGTGCTATAAAAGTCGGTAGTTTTAGGAAGCTAACACTCATGAGAGTGTTGGCTAGAAGAAACTATATAATGGCAATTGAATTACCTGTTAAATTGGAAAAAAAATCATTGAGAAAACTCAGTATCCCTATGGAAAAAGAAGTAGCTATTATATCTCAGTAGAATGCCTAAAATATTGGAAGAAAATTTTAATATGAACTCATTTCTTGGTCATATTCGTGAGGCAAGCACTTCATGGGACATGACCAAGACATTTCTCTTTATAGAGCAATGAACTGTCAAAGTATTTTTTTTAAGTATTTAGTCTAATTTTTGGAAAGTCAATACTTTTATCCACATTAAGAAATTAACATATGTTAGTTAAGTTTTATCATGTACACATTTTATATTGTTAACCTGTATGATCAAGAAATGTTTTAAAATATGTAAATGATCCAATGAATATTGAATAAAAGCTTCCCAACGTTTACAAGGTATTTTACTAAGTTGAAAACTTCAGTCTGAAAAAAGATGAACTTTTTGTCTAAGATGAAACACATTTTTATAAGAAAATTAATATTTTAAATAAGAGTAAAACCAACTGATGAGGAATTGAAACTTATAATCTTTGTAGGAGATTATAGTTAAAACAATGAATGCATTAATTATAAACAATCCTTAAGAATGCTTTATGAAAATCCTGAAACTTGGAGCCACAACATAAGTATAACTATACACCACCTCTCTCTAAACTCTTAGCAGATCCTGATTTGGCACTGAATAGCAGAAGTGTCCTTATTCATTCATCAGATTTTTGTTAAATCACTTAGGTTTTCTGTAAAATAATAGAAATGCAAAGACTGGCTAAGTGTGGTTTTGCCTCTTAATAAAGGTGCCTACATTCTAGACAAGAGTAAAAGCCATAGAGAAATAGCTCAAATAAAATAATAAAGCTGCTATCTTAGAAGTATGCTTACAGTATAATGCAAACAGTGTAGAAAGTCAACTCTACCTAACAGCGAAAAAGGACAGTAAATATTTATAAAGAAGGTGACATTAGAGGTGAACTTTGATAATGAGGTAGATGTTCTTAAGGTAGACAGGGACAGAAAAAGTAAGGTCAGGCAGAGGAATCAGAGTGAGCAAAACCATAGATGAATAAAACTTTCCTGCGTATCTGAGAATTGCATATGGGAAAAAAAGAGTCTGTGAATGAGACCTAAACTCAAAGGGAGATATGAAAGATTTTAAGTAAGGAAGATAAAAACAGACAGTGGAAGGGAAAGTATACCATATGCCGCCGTTCCCAAACTGTGTACCAAGGCACCCCGGATGCATGGGAAAAATCATAAGAGTACCATGGGACATTTTAAATTTAAGGAAGAAACATAATAATATCTGTGAAACACCATAAACACTACTGCTATTAAGTTGCTGGAGCCTAAGTATTTAATGAATTAAATCATTCAATATTTATTTTGACTGAAGAATGCTTTGAAGAAATAACTGAGGGACAAGGGCTCTAAGAGCCAAGAAAGTTTAGGAATCATGACTGAAATTACATGTAAAAAACAGAGAAATCTAGAAGAATTTTAAGGAGGGATACAAAGTGGGCCAACCTGTGTTGAGGAATGATCATTCTGACAGCAGTGGGGAGAGCATGCATTGGAGAGTCGCCATTTTAGAGGCATAGAGACTATTTAGGGATTACTGCCATTAGGCAAGTAAGAGACAAGGAGATGTCTAGTAAATAATGGGACTCCATAACCAAAGAAACCACTTCTACTACTTAGGCAGGTGGCTCTTAATTTCCATGTTAGTTTTCCTCGAAAATGCTAGAAGTTGTTGGCAAGACTCTTGAAATTATTAAATTATTTTCACAAATACTTGGTTGTTTGTTTAGTCACATTTCATTCACAGTGTGGCTATTTGAGTGAAGTCATTTACAGTCTGACACAGCCATAGTTTAGCACAGAGCAACATTCTTGCATGTCCCAGTAAATATGGTGTGTTTAAAATACTAGATTGACATCACACTACATCTTTAACTTACTATACAATAAAAGTCAGTATTTTACCAGGTGAGAACCTAGACCAATCAGACTAATAGAAACCAATGTCTGAAGTATTTCATTAGCACATATGACTCACATAGTATCTCCACATTTAAGCACAATTCCTGGTTCCCTACCTCCCAAAGCCTCGCTTGCTACTAAGAACCTTATTGCAACATCATTTTAAGCCCTCAGTTACCCAAGTCTTCTATTAAAAGAGAGCTAAAATTATGTTATGGTTAATATTTATTGGATTAATTTATTTCTACAAGCCAGGCACCCTTTTCAGCATCTGACATGCATTATTTTACTTATTCCCTATACTCACCCCATGATGAAGGTGCTATCATTATTGTTTTCAATTTACAAATGAAGAAACTGAAACACAAATTTAAGTGTTCCAGGTCATATGGGCATGTAGGTGATACAAACCTAAATTTTATGACTCCAGAGTCCATAGTCTTAACAATTACTCAGTATCTCTTCCAGGTAAGAGCAATAACTACATTTTATGTCCATTTGTAATTATACACTCAAAGCATTAAGTTATGTGTACCTATTTGTAAAGTTCTTTGACTTAGATTAATTGAATAAAAATAACATTAGTTTCATTGTAGAGAAAATATTGTGACTATGAAGACATGTATTAATAAAAAAAAAAAAAAGCCTGACTATTGCAGTTAGACAAAGATAACCTTAAAAAGGTAGCACCACCAGTTGTGATGCTTTGGTACTTATGGCATAGTTCTTAAGTTTACTGAATAAAAGAAACTTGGGTTTCTCAAATTATTCTATATTTACAAGATCCTCAGGACCGATTGACATTAACAAAGTCATAAAATGCTGATGTTTAACTTTGAATGTTAACGTATGGACACTGAATACCAGACTAGTCACTAGAATTCTAGTATCTGTCATCTGAGTACTTTATCATATCAAGATTCTTAGGAAAAAGATTTTAAAAATTAGTCAAAATAATTAGACGATTGCATGATAACCATGAAGTTAGGTCAATGAAAAGTTGAGAGTCTTCAGAAATAATTTATTCTTGGCCAAGTGTATTGGCTCATGCCTGTAATCCCAGCACTTTGAGAAGCCAAAGTGAAGGATCATTTGAGGTCAGGAGTTTGAGAACAGCCTGGGCAACATTACAAGACCTCATCTCTACTAACATAAAAATAAAAATAAAAAAATTAGTTGGGTGTGGTGGCACACACCTATAGGCCAAGTTACTTGGGAGGCTGGGGCGGGAAGGATTGCTTGAGCCCAGAAGATCAAGGCTATAGTGAGCTATGATTGTGTCACTGTACTCCAGCTTGGGTGACAGAGTGAGACCCTGTCTCTAAAATAATAATAACAATAATTCCTTGTCACGATAAAGTCTGAATAATTATAACAAAGTGCATTCTTTAAAACTGAAGTGATTGGGGTGAAGAAGTTTTAAGGTAATAGTGAATTATTGTAAAATAAAGGAAAAACAAGGGAAAAACTAAGGGTGAGAGAAAATCTTTTTCTAAAAATACAAATACTTTAAATATATATTTATTCATTGATCAATAAAGAAGTATACAGAGATTTGGCGTGAGAACAGCAGGAAAGGATATAAGACTGATAATATAAAAGATGGACGTTGCATTAAAGAGTGTGATATTGCTAGATTTTAAGTATGTTTATTCTACCTATAAAAGGAAGAAATATTTGGAAATGTTCAAGCATAGATATATTTGAGAGGCTTTTTTGTTATTACTACCATTTAATGAGTCTTACTCTGTGGCAATAAGTGAATACTTTGAACATATTAGCAAAAAGAACATTTTTCCTATATTAGCTCATGCACTTTACAATAAATAATTTTTGGCATGTTATTTTGAAAACATGTGTTTTATTATAAAGAGCTCAATGGATACTTTTTAAAGTGTAAAATTATTTTCTGCTTCTTGGGGGAAGTAAATATTGAAGAACCAAAGCTACAGGTTCAAGGTGGCAAGCAAACTCACAAGACACAGATAAGCTTTAGTCTATTACTACATTTATTTATCTTTATGACAGGCTACAAGGCAGATAATAAAGCAACCATAACATCTTCAACTTACCTTCATCTCACTCAGCAACATCCAAGGGCACAAGTTCTTTTGTCTGTCTCACTACCTAGATGGTTGACTTCCACAGAAGAGCGACAAAATATATATGAATCACCTTGACACACAGACTCTACTGTCTGTTCTCTCCCTTAATCCCCCGTACTGTTCAAGTCCATAGGCCCCAAACTGCATCCTAACTGGTAGTTCTTCTAACCCAGTACTGATTTCACTCAACAAACAGAAACACCATTTCTCATTTTTCTTAGCTTCAATCTTTCCAAGGAAGAATATTGTGGAAAACTGAGTTTATTTTCTGAGAAGCCCTCATCAAACCAGGTTAATGCTAAATTCTTGCTCACAATTTCATTCTCAAGTCAATATTTTCACAAAAACATACTCTGAATGCTCTGTGGTGTTTTTTTCTGACAGGCACATATCTAACATTTTATATTCAGGAGAAAGCAAACTAATACACCTGTGACCACCACAATTTATACTATTAATAAAGTATAAATGTCTTCTTCTCAAAACAAGTTAATTAGCATACCACATGAATCTTTTGATACTTTATTATCAATTTTGAAAGTCTCCCTTTCATTCACTATCAAGTGTATCTTAAAAGATTTTAGAGACATTTACATGCACATTTATTTACTCCAAGGACAATCAGTTTCCATGGGATTAACATCAGTTGGAAGCCTTCAACCAGTTTCTCGAAATATCTGTTTTATTCCAAGGATCATTATCAGTGTACATTTCATTTTCTTTAATTTCCATATAAAATGCCATAAAATACTTTATATGCAGTTTAAGTAGCAGTAGATGGGAGTAAAGTAATGTTTGGCACACAAACCACTTGTTAATACTACACCGAATAGCAGTAGATAAGGTATTAAAGTAATACTTAGCATACCAAGCATTTGTTTTTATTACAATGTAATTTCCTCATCCTTCCCAACAGAGCCATCCCTTACCTATATGCCATACATTTTCACTGACAGGAATGGTCACTAGAGTGAGTGTTCAGTAAATTCAGGATTCTTTCTGGCCTGAGGGCCTAATCTTACCTCAGCTATAAAGAAATAGGAAGTTATCGCACTGGTTCCCACATATTAATGTAGAGTACAACACATTTACCCTATAGGGAGGGCACACTGTTGGTCTTTTACCAGCTCCATACCCACTAATGCATTGCAAGAAGCAGTAGCTCCTTTTACATTCATAGCTCACATGCTCTAAGGGAATGATAACAGAGATCACATGTCCCAGTGACATCCTGCTTTAATGTAGGTGGTACTTAGCATTTTAATAGGTGCATCTCTCTGGTTTGGACTTCTAAAGCACCTAGCATTTTCTTTTCCTTTCAAACACAATAGCAATAAAGCATACCACTGAGCCCTTCCTGGGTGAGGGTATAGGCACTCCCCCAGATTTGTGGACAAATGTCTGTTTCTTCCCTCCAGGTAACAGAAGAACCTCACCAGGTTCTTCTTTTCCTATTCCTCGAAATAGATGGTAGGTTTGCAGAGGCAAAAGATAACAGGTCCTCTTCTATTACTAGACAATAAGGCAGCACTTAGGGTCAGTTATAGCTTAGTCACATTGGGTGAAATGACTATCTGAGTGTTCTTAGGAATATATAAAATCAAATTCCAAGGAATACAGTGTCTTAAGAAGTATACATCCTTTAGCTGGGACAAAGCACCAACAATCCTTATTTGAACCACTGGATCTGTTAACTGGAAAGAAGAGCTTCGCAAGGTATGAGAAACAAAGGTTTATGATACAGTATTTTTTCACAACACAAAAATCTTTGTGAAGACCGTTTCTCCCTCGATGACTCCCATGTTTAGATGAAGCACTCACCAACAGAATTTCCCTAACCAGCACTTCTCATTCTTTACATCCTTAATACCATGTCTTTTTTTTTTTAAGCTACTTGGATTTGTTATTTACTCATTTATTTTTAATATTTTGTGTTATTATAGATATGTAGAGTATAAGTCAGGATGAGTTACACAAGCAGGTTTCAAGCGGGTGAAGCTTGGACTTCCAACTGACCTTCACTTTCCCTGCTTTAGGACCAGGTACCCTTTGTGATATTATGTGTCCCCTCCTCTCCTCCCTCCCTTGGCAGTGTCTTTCAACTGCCAATCCCTCCCTTGTGCTATTGTGATTAATGTTCAGGTCCTACTTATGAGTGAGAACATTCGGTATTCGGTTCTTTGTTTCTATGAAAGATCACTAAGGATAATGGTCTCCAACTCCATCCAATTTGCTGCAGATTCTATGATTTTGTTCTTCTTTATGACTGTGCAATACTCCATCGTGTATATATACCACATTTTCTTTACTCAGTCCACTTTTGATGGGTAGTACCTATCTCTTGAATGGTCTATTCTCAGAAACCCCGTCAGAGAGTTTTTCAGTCCAGAAGTCTAGCAATCACCTTTAAGTAGCATTCTAAGGCATTTGCCAAGGATTCAAGTCTATGTGTGTTTTAGTAGTGGACTTTTCTGAAAACCCTGGTTATATCAGGATGATAAGATCACAGGACAGCTTGGTATACTTCCTGCTCTAGACCCTATTCAAATCCATTTATTTTTTAGTCACTTTGTGTGTTGGTGCCAGCAGGATTCCCAAACGTGGTATATATGTCCTTCAAAATCCAAACAGCTCTTTGAAGCATTGTTCCTCCTTCTTATTAGAAAAGACAGGTAGGGATAAAAATTTGTTACTTACTGTTTATGAAATGCCTCTAGTGACCCTAGCCCAGTTTATTTCCAGAAAAAGGACTGACTAAACTGGGTCTTGAATCTTAACCTGATTATTTAAACATTCTCAGTTAGTCCCATTGCAACTACAGTTTGTAAATCTTTCTTCTCTTCACTCTCAGCTTACTTTCTGAGAGGGAGAGCATTGTTATATGATCAACTTCATGAATCAACGAGCTTTGGAAAATAAAGAGAACCAAATTTTGTCTTATTGAGCAATGGCTAAATCCTGGAAAAAAAATATAACCTTAGAGGAAGTTGGTAAAAATATGTGTACTGAAGTATCTGTATTCACAGACACAGTGTTTCGTTTTTAAATATATATATATATTCCGACTCTATCACATCATACTCTTACTATCACCTGCTAAGCTGAACTTCCTGGTAGATTTTAACATATCTGGCCTAATAGAATCTTTGGAAAGATTGTTTTACTTAACTCTGAATTTTCTCACAGGCCAGCCAAGACTAAGACGGAGAGCGGATACCTATTTTCACGACCTCTTTAAACAGGACTGAGTGTTTCTGTAGCCCTTCTGGAGGATGGTAAAGTTTAATATTTACTACAGAATAAGGCAGTCGTAGCACTTCTCATTTAGCAGATCCATTGGAAACCTGGCAAATGGCAGATGTTCTCAACATTTAACAACAGGCCAACAAGGCAAGTCCTTCTGTTCTTGCCTCAAATTCTTTCTACCTGTGTATTCAAGCAAAGATGGTAGCACCACTGGCTATCTCTTTCCTTATCACGCTCATATGCAGAGTTTTACTATGACTGGTACCTTCTATCACCGTATCTCTATCCTTCCTTTCCCCTTAGCTTCCTTTTAGGCTTCTTGGTATCATCTTTCTTCTCACCACTAATAGTACGTTATGTCCTAATGTCTTCTTACGCAAAAGTTGTGTTCACCAGCTTTAGCTTTTATCCAAAGCTCATTTAGCCTTTGAACTTTCCCTATTGGGTAGGGCAAAGCATTCCAGCCTTCCAGTCAATCCTTACTGGTTCCTACTGTCTCAACCTATGGGGTACATGTAGCACATCGAGCCAGCCCCTTTTTTGTTGTTTTTGTTTGGTTTTTGTTTTTCCAACAGCTTCATTGGATTTAAGCTCATTCAGGCGAGCTAAAGGGAGTATATCTCATGGGATTCATTAAGGAAGGCGGCTGACAGATATGGAACAAATGTTTCTCTTCCCTACTAGGGATAATGAGCCGGTAAATCTTTTGAGCGAATTCAGTAAATTTTTTCTCTTTTCATCCTTGGTCTTAGCATCCACCTAATGAAAGTTCTATCTGATTCACCCTTTCCTTAAATCTTTAGTTGGCCCCCGCCTTTCCTTGACAATCCATTTGATCAGTTTCCCAGGAGATAAAACTATGTAACTCAGCCTCCTAGTCATCGAATTCTCATCGGCATCTGATCCCCAACCCTATGCCATCCTGTTTCCTGCATCACAATGACTTGACTCGAGGGTCTGAAAGCCAAGGCTACTTTTGACATCATTCTCTAGCACAGCAGCTGTCTTGAGCCAGCAAGCAGACACAGAAGTCACAGGCAGGTGTTAACATAATATTGTTTACTTAGCATTACAGAAAGGAATAAGGCTAGGCATGCAGCAGGTAGAGCATCTTCATCTCATCACCATCTCATCTCAGCAGCTCTCAAGCACACAAAAATAGGTAAAACAGAAAGTTTCCTTTGCATCCTCAACTATATATCTGTGTATGGCTGCCACAAATGATTACCAAGATGTGTAGGTGAGCTTGACACATGGAAGCCACAACCTCTATTTCCCACCAACTTTTTACACCATAGTTATCACATAGGTTCAGTGACCGTGCCTGTGCCAACTCAATAGACCCCCAATCTGAGGCAGATGTTGTGTTCCGCAAATGAGGGGGTCAAAATTTCCTCATTTATCTTAAATCTACTGTTTCCAAGGAAACAGTTCTATGAAAATCTAAGATCTTTCTGAAGCAGTCCTGATATGCAGACCCAATAGTTATTCTTTGTACACACACACACACACACACACACACACACACACACACATACGCGCAGTGTGTATATGTGTATATGTTTAAATATCTTGTTATTCACCTTTTGAAATGTCTATACTTAGATTTTTTCATTTATTATATTTCTTTTATTTAACTTTTTCTAATTTGTGAAATATAACACAAACAAAAAGGTGCACAAAATATTAATTTAGAGTAAAATAAATAGATTTATATATAAATTCTATGTACCCATGACCCTGATTGAGAAACTGAACATTTCCATCTCTTCAAAAGCTTCCAGGCTGTCAATTCCCACAGTAAGTCGCCTCAATATTCACTAGTCCTATGCATGTGTTTAACTTCTATAATAATCACAACTTTGTGGGATTTTTTGAACAGTTTTTTCTGTTTTAAATTTTATATAAATACTTCGCATAGATTTTTAATTCTTTCCTTTTTTCCCTTTTGTTCAATATTTTATTTCTGAGATTTAGCTATGTTGTAGTGTGCAGTGGCCATTTGGCTATTTTTATTAGTATGTAATATTCTACTGTATGTAAAAAAATCACAACTTATTTAATTTGGTCTCTTATTAATGGTCATTTGTGTTCTTTTGGTGGGGCTAACATAGACAGTGCTTCTCTTGTAATATTCTTTGCATTCCTTTAAAGTCAGCATTATCAGGCTTTGTTTGTTTTTTAGATAAAGAAAATGATGAATACAGAGAGGAAGTGTAATTTACCAAGTATCATTCTGCTGGTAGAATTGGGCTTTAACCCCAGCCCTCTGTGACTCCAGAGTCCTTACTCTTAATTTTTTTCACCAAGCACTTTCAATAAAAGATAATAGTAACTAAAATAGTGACAACTGAGATGAGGAAAATGAACAAAGCCAAACAATGTTAAGAAAACTAATTCAAAGCCAGGCACAGTAGCTCATGGCTATAATCCCAGCACTTTGGGAGGGAGAGGCAAGAGGATTGCCTGAGCCCAGGTGTTCGAAACTAACCTGGGCAAGTTGGCGAGACCTTGTCTCTACAATAATTCAAAAAATTAGCCAAGTGTGGCGGTGCTTGCCTGTAGTTCCAGCTATTCGGAAGGCTGAGGCAGAAGGATTGCCTAAACCCAGCAGATACAGGCTGCGATGGCCATGGGCATGCCACTACACTCCAACCTGGGTGTCAGAGTGAGATTCCAACTCAGGAAAAAAAAATCCAGTATTATTTTGTGATTAATTTGTTGAAGGTGATTATTTTGTTGAAAAATTAAACATTAATTGAAAATTTACATGCATTAATTAATTTACACGCATCAACTAGTTTGATTCTCACAACATACTTAAGAGGTAGATCCTATTATTGTGCTCATTCTATGGATAAGGAAACTGAGGCAAAGAGAAGATTAGTCATGTCCCAGTATTACAAAGCTAGTTGATGTGATACGTGCATAAGCAGCTGCTTCTAAATCCTATTACCTTAAGCATGAACATATAATGTCTTTTGATAAGAGGCCATGGGCAATAAGCAGTTAATTATACAGATATGATTCGTAGGCAAGATATCTGGGCTAAGAATAAGGAATATTGATCTAAAATAATGTACATGTCACAGAATGTATGCAAATGCAATTATGTCAGGGGTTCTCAGCCAGAGGTGACTTTGCCCCTCAGGAGAAATTTGACAATGTTGGGAGATATTTTTGTTATGACTGGGGGTGGATCCTAGTAGCATCTAGTAGGTAGAGGTTAGGATGCTGCTAATCATCCTACAATGTGCAGGATGGCACCTGAGCCCCCCAAAATTATCCTGTTCAAAATGTCAATAAGCACCAAGGTTGAGAATCCCTGTCCTACACAAATCAATCCCAGAATGTGGGCCACCTAGGAAGGAAGGATGATGCAGGTAAGGAAACTCTTCATCTAAGGTATCTGCTGGCAACACTCACAGCATCTAGGGTTATAAGTTTTGTATTCCTAATTAGAAATGCCAGAGTACATCTCAGCATCTGCCATGATTAAGGAAGAAAACAAAGAAGCACAGCAGATGGATGTCTGATACACAGGATCCCTGCTTTCAACCACCAGCTGGGTTTAGCAGTGTATTACTGATGCCTTTTCATTTTCTGCATTTCTGAAGCTTTGACATTTTGGGACTTTGCTGATCCTGGAAAGACTACCCCTCCCCTTTCTGAAGATAGTAAATGATTTACCCAGGAATATTTCTTTCATACACAAACCCACAGTCCAGACAATCCAGAATCCTCACACCCCACCACCTACTCCAGCACACTCTCACACTCAGGGCCACTATCTCCCTGCCCTAATCACATGAGAGGTGGGTACTAGACAGCTTGGCACATATCCTTCTACACTCCCGAGGCTGCTGAAATTATTCAAAGTAGCCTGTTCTCAGCCTATTTACTAGCTGTGGAAACTACAACATAAGCTCTTGCTCGCCACTACCTCCCATTCCTTCTGCTTCCTAACTGACCCTAGTGCTTTTCTGTGTGGAATGGCACGCTCCCTCCTCTTGGGAACTGAAAGTACCTTTACAATGGCAATTGTCTCCTTATCTGTTGGCCTCACAATACCTGAATAATAATAACTACATTTTAAGCTGATTGGATTATTTGATTGATTGATTGATTTGTGCTCCATTTTTTCTTTGCATCCCCTCCCATTTTTATTTTAGATTCAGGGGGTACCAGTGTATGTTTGTTACATGGGCATATTGTTTAGTGGTGGGTTTTGGGTCTCAGACGGTCCATTCTCCAGATAGTGAAAATTGTACCCAGTGGGTGATTTTTTTTTCTTTGTAAGCAGGATTTATTGAGCTCCCACAATGGGAGGGGACCCTAGGGAGTTGCCTCCAATGGGTGATTTCTAAACCCTAAATCACCCATCCTGCCTCCCCCTTTATTGGTGTCTCCAGTATCTATTATTTCTGTCTTTGTTGCCATTTTACTTCTGCATATAAGTGAAAACATGCGGTGTTTGGCTTTCTGTTTTGAAATCAGTTCACTAAAGATGACAATCATCAGCTACATCCATTTATTACAAAGAACATGATTTTAATTTTTTAAGCATTCAGGGGTATACATATACCACATTTTCTTTATACAGTCAATCATTAGTGGCCACTTGGGTTGGTTCTCTAATTTTGCTATGGTGAATAGTGCTGCAATGAGCATATGAGTATAGGGATTTTTCCTTGTTTGTTTGTTGTTGTGGCTAATGACTGAATTATTGACTTGGTTCTTGACTTGAGTCCTGTTGGTGTATCGCAATGCTACTAATTTTTGTGTGTTGGTTTTGTGTCCTGACACTTTACTGAAGTAATTTATGAGGTTCCAGAAGCTTCTTGGAGGAGACTTTAGGATTTTCTAGGTATACAATTATATCATTCATGAACAGGGACTGTTTGACTTCTTCCTTGCCTATTTGGATGTCTTTTATTTCTTTGTGTTGCCAGATTGCACTTGCTAGGATTTCCAGTACAGTGTTGAATGACAGTGAACATTCCTGTCTTGTTCTTGTTCTGAGGGGAAATGTGTTCAACTTTTTCTAATTATGTTTGATGCTGGCTATAAGTTTGTCATACATAGTTCTTATCAGTTTGAGACATTTTCCTCTGATGCATAGATTATTGAAGGTTTTTATCATAAACAGATGTTGGATTTTATCAGATGCCTTTTCTGTATTAGTGAGATGATGATTTGGTTTTTATTTTTGCTTCTGTTTATGTGATATATCACATTTATTGATTTGCTGAGAGTAAACCATCCTTACATCCCTGGAATAAAACCCACTTGGCCATGATAGATTTTTTTTTTTTTAATTTGGTTTGCTCACATTTATAAAAGATTTTTGTTTCTATATTCATTAGGGAACATGACTTGTAGTTTTTTATTTTGTTTGTTATTTTGTCCGTGCCTGATTATAGCATCAGTGTGATACTTATTTCACAAGTTTCAAAGAATGAGTTAGAGAGGAATGCCTACTTCTCATTTTTTTTTTTTGAATAGTTTCAGTAGGATTGATACTAGCTCTTCTTTGTATGCTTGATACAATTCAGCTGTGAATCCATCTGTCCCTGAGCTTTGTGTTGTTGTAGTTAGAAGACTTTAAATTACTTATTCAATTTCATTGTGAATTATTGGTCTGTTCAGTATATCTATTTCTTCCTGGTTCCATTTTGGAAGGTTTTTTATTTCTAGGAAATAATCAGTTTCCTCTGTGTTTTCAAGTATGTTGCCATAGAGGTATCCATAGTAGTTTCTGATCATCTTTTGTATCTCTGTGATATCAGTTGTTATATCACCTATAATTTCCAATTGTATTTATTTGAGTCTTTTTTTTCTTAGTTATTCTAATGAATATTTTCCTATCCTTTCAAAAACAATTTTTTCTAATTCATTGATCTTTTGTATCTTTTTTTGTGTCAATGTTATTTAGTTCTGCCCTGATCTTTGTTATTTCTTTTCTTCTATTAGCTTTAAGTTTAGATTGCTCTTGTTTTTCTAGCTCTTTGAGGTGGAAGGGTAAGCTGTTGATTTCAGATCTTTCTATATCATTGATGTAGGCATTTATCACTATAAACTTTCCTCTCAGCACTGTTTGTACTGTGTTCCTGAGGTTTGTGTATCTTGTATCACTATTTTCATTTCTTTCCACATTTAAAAAAAATTTTTGCCTTCATCTCATTGTTTACCCAAGGTTCATTCAAGAATGAATTGTTCAGTTTCTATGCAGTAATGTAGTTAGTGTCAATTTCTAATTTCATTCCACTATAGTCCGAAAAGATGCTTGGTATAATTTTGATGTTTTAAAATTTAATGAGACTTGCTTCATGGCCAAGTATATGGTCTATTTTGGAGAATTTGAGGGGGGACATGTCCCAAATGAAATTTATTTATTCTTACATGTTTAAACTTCATTCTTTTTCAAAGTACTCTCTGTTTGATTAATACCTCTATTGAAACACTTTTTCCGCTGCTCAAAACAGTTTCTGAACTCATCAATTTTGATGCCTAGTGTTTCCCCCAGTTTTTGCTTCATCTCTTCCACATTGGCAAAACATTTCACTTTGAGGACTTTTTTTTATCTGGGAAACAACAACAACAACAAAATCATGTGGGTTGAGATCAGATGAATAGAGAGAAAGGGACATGTTTTGAGTTGAAAACTGCTAAACACTCAGTGTGGTATGGACAGGTGAGCTTGTAAACCACCCATCATGAAATAGGCAAATGCACTGGAAAAATCTAAAAAAAAAAAAAAATTAACTGAAGCCAAATGTAACCTCTCACAACTACCTGGTATGCTGATGTGGATGATTTCCTAGAACACTTACCTAATGGGAAGAGCTATACTTCAAGGGTCCCACCCTACTACAATAATTCTGTTGTTGTTGCTTTTGTTGTTATGGGGTCCCCCTTAGTATTCTATGCAGAATTGAGAAGAATATACAGTCTGTAGATGTTGGGCGGAAAGTTCTGTAGATTTTTGTTATGTTCATTTCATCTATAGTCCAGTTTAAGTCAAGTTTCTTTTTGTTGATTTTCTGAATCTATAATCAGTCTAGTGATGTTAATGGTGTGTTGATGTCTCACACTATCATCGTGCTGCTGTCAATATATTTTCTAAAATCAAGTAGTGCTTGCTTCATAAAATTTGGTTCTGCAGTGTTTGGTGCATATATGTTTAAGATAGTTATATCTGGTTGACTTGCACCCTTTATATAATGTCCTTCTTTAGCTTTTAAAAAATGATTTTTGTTTAATATCTGAGTTATCTAATATGAGAATGGTTACTCCTGCTCATTTATGTTTTCCATTCACGTTATAGATCCTTTTCATTTACTTTGATTCTGTGGCTGTTAATGGCCAGTAAATAATGGGTCTGTGTGTTTTTTGTTTTGTTTTGTTTTGTTTTGTTTGAGTTGGAGTCTCACTCTGTCGCCCAGACTGGAATGCAGTGGCACACTCCCAGCTGAGCTCTGGTGATCCTTCTGAGTTCTGGTGATCCTTCCGCCTCAGCCTTCCAAGTAGCCAGGACTACAGGCACGTGCCACCATGCCCAGCTAATGTTTGATTTATTGTAGAGAAGACATCTCGCCAAGTTACCCAGGTGGGTCTCGAACCTGCAGGCTCAGGTAATCCACTTGCCTTGGCCTCCCAAAGTGCTGGGATTATAGGCTGAGTCATGGAGCCCAGCCTAGATGGGTCTCTTGTAGGCAGCAGATGGTTGAGTCATGTTTTTTAATCTTTTAAGTGGGGCTTTTAGACCATTTACCTTCAGAGTTAATATTGATAAGTTATGTTTTGTTCCTGTCATAGTGTTGTAGGCTAGCTGCCCTGGAGTTTCAAATGTGTAGTTACTTTATAGGATCTGTGAGCTTTTATTTATGTAATCTTTTATGATAGTGAGAGTTGTCATTTAAGTTCCATGTTTAGAACACCTTTGAGCATCTCTTGTAGAGCCTATTTTTAATGGCAAT
Source organism: Carlito syrichta (assembly GCF_000164805.1). Taxonomy (NCBI): domain Eukaryota; kingdom Metazoa; phylum Chordata; class Mammalia; order Primates; family Tarsiidae; genus Carlito; species Carlito syrichta. Next base: position 275,783 of record NW_006992575.1, read on the forward strand.
GAATTTCCTTAGTGTTTGGCAAGAAAGAACTTTATTTCTCTTTCATTTATAAAGCTTAGTCTGACTGGATATAAAATTCTTGATTGACAATATTTCTCTTTAAAGAGGTTGAAATAGGCCACCATTCTCTTCTGACTTACAGGTTTTCTGCTGAGAAGGTTGTTATTAGTCTTATACCATTTCCTTTATAGCAATTCAGTGTCTCTCTGTTCTTTCATGTTGACTTCAGGGAATTTGACAACTATATGACTTGATGAGGTTCTTTTTGTGATTTATCTTGCAGGAATTCTTTGAACTTCTTGTATCTTCATGTCTAGAGCTCTTTCAAGACCAGGGAAATGTTCCTGAATTGTTTCCTCAAATATATTTTTCATACTTTTTGCTTTAATTTTTTCTTCCTCTGGAATGTCTACGATTTGTAGGTTTGGTCAATTTATATAATCCCATGTTTCTTGTAGGCTTTGCTCATTCTTCTCCTTTTTTTTTTTTTCTTCTTTATTTATGTCTGACTGGGTTACTTTGAAAAACCTGTCTTTCAGCTCTGAGAGTCTTTCTTTCACTTGGTCTAGTCTACTGTAAAAGCTTTTGAACTGTGTCGTGTATCTTCATCATTGAGTTTTTTTTTTTAGTTCTCTTTGATGTTTAAAAAAATGTTGTCAATCTCTCCTTTCAGTCTGAATTGTTCCATTCATTTCTTTGTGTTGGTTTTTCACTTTTTCTTGCAGCTCGTTGAGATTCTTTATGATCAACATTTTGACTCTGTTATCTGACATTTCATGAATCTCATTTTGGTTAGAGTCTATTGTTGAAAAGCTGACGTGCCTCTTTGGAGGTAACATTCTGTTTTTTCATACTTTCAGAGTTGTTGCCCTGGTTCTTTTTCACCTGAATGAACTATGGTGGCTAGTCTGTATGAGTTCCTTTGCTATAGATAGCCTGTATATATAGACTTTCCCAATTGTTGGTTGTAATAGTGATGTAGCTGGGGTGTTGGTTGGCTTGTTTCTTCCTGTGGGACTGTGTGACCAAAGTCTCCAGAAGTATGTCTCACTCCTTAATGCTGTGTGCTGATGTTAGCAAATTATCTGCTGTGTTGCATAATTCCATGTTCCAGCCAGCAGATGGCACCTATGGGTAAGAGCTGGCTACTGCTGAGATGGATGAGTATTTACTTAACCTTTGTTAACTGGAAGAAGCTCTCTGTTATCTCAGGCAGTGAGCTGGTTTTTCTTTGCAGAGCACCATTGCCCTGGCTGTTTTCCCACCTTCTCCTCCCTAAGATCTGGGATGTCCTTTGCTGTGATGAATATTCGTTTTCTTTTTGAATTGGGGCTTACTGTGTTGATCTTTCCACACTATTTTGGATGTTGAGACAGGTAAGGCATGATGAAAACTACTAATACACTTGTCATCTCCCAGCTTCTAGGGTATCCCAGGGTCCCCTCTCCAGATCTTCCAGTACCTGAAGGTTACAGAGCAACAGAGGCTTTGGCAGAAACCCCTGGGCCTCCTGCAAAGTAGAAGATGAAGCACTGGGGACCTAAAATTACTTTAGAACAGTGCCTGAACATAGTCCTTCAATTGCTCCCCTGTGCCCTCAAGTTAAAAGTTTACAGAGGTCCGTGGAGCCCTCACACCTCCCAAAAGCACTCACTTTGTGGTGTGCCTCTCACATGGCATCCGCACTTGGCTTTTGGTTCCAGCCAGTCATTTTTTTTTCTTATATATTTCTTTTCTTTCCTGTTTTTTGGGTTTGTTTTTTTTTTTAATTGAAAGCATCTAAAAATAACTTTCCTGCACATGATTCATGATTTGGCTATAGAGTAAGTGCTATACTTTTTATTATATCTATGTACATTTTTATTTTTAAAAATCTGTTTCATCTCCATGAGAAAAATGTATTCACACATGGTATTCAGTCATAAACATTATAGGTGAATTGCCTTAGTATTATCTGTAATTAACTCACATATTGCTAAAACATGTCAGCACCATGATTTGGTCCCAAAGGGTTTATGGACATAAAGCTTCCGCAAGATATTTTTTTAAAGTATTATTATTTGTATTGCTTTGTAAACAACCAGTAAAGTCCCTTGATCCATGCCAATGAGTCATGTATTGTTTAGTTACTAATGATTAATGTTTAGCTTTTATTATTAGTGGTTATTTAGTGTTGAGATCTAATAACAGGACAAGTAGAATTTCAGTTTTTTTCCATAATTGACATAACTTTTTTGTGGCCTATTAGATGATCAGTTTTTGTGAGAGATTCATTGGTTTTGAAAATAAAATGTATATCATGTTTATTTGGAAAATACGTTGTCTCTTTATTAAATAAATTGTAAATTAGAATATTATATAGCCTTTATATTTTTAATTTTTCCTTGCATGGTTCTTCAATACCTGGGAGATGTATCTTCAAAGCTACATTTTTGTTCTTTACTAACTTGTATTTGTACAATCTTATAGCACACTTTTTGTTTTCTACATTTTGCTTTAAATATTTGGTAGCTAATGTTATTTGTCATGTAGCTATGTTAGAGTCATAAAGACTTATGACTCCAATATCTTCATTGTATATGTATCACTTTTCACTATAAAATGGCAGCCATTTTTATGATGTTATGATAAATTATTTGCTTCACAAATTTTTTTTTTTTTTTGAGTTGGAGTCTCACTCTGCCACCCAGACTGGAGTGCAGTGGCTGCTCCCGGCCACCGCAGCCTCGACCTGCTGGGCTCCGGCGATCCTTCTGCCTCAGTCTTCCGAGTAGCTGGAACTACAGGCGCGCGCTACCACGTCCGGCTCATTTTTGATTTATTGTAGAGATGAGGTCTTGCCAAGTTGCCCAGGTGGGTCTCGAACCCGTGGGCTCAGGCAATTCACTCACCTCAGCCTCCCAAAGGCGTGGGATTACAGGCTGAGCCACCGAACCCAGTTGCTTCACAATTTAAATTCAAATATAGCTCATTTTAATGTTATCTTTTTTGTGTGTGTATGACTTTACATTGCGTATTTCTTTCAGTTTTTTTTTTTTTTTAACTATTCTGGGTCATATTCCCCTAGGTATGTATCGTAGAAATACCATATAATTGGACTTCTCTTTGATAGAAGAACTTTACTCATTCATGTTAAAAAAACTTTTAAGCTGTTATACCTGAAAAGCACATTCATTTGCTTTTTAGTTTAAACTGTTTTACTTTATATTTAGGGTTTTAAAAAAATTCTTTCTTGTCTTGTTCTTTATGGAATAGGATTTTTATCACCTTTATTGCTAATGCTTTGTAAAATGTACATCTTATTTTAAAATTGTAAAGGTACATACAAGTTAAAAGATGAATTCCAGTGATCACTTTCATGAACCAAACAGTGTTTTGCTATCACTTAATATAATTCAGAGTATTAGTGTTATTTTACTTTGCCTCCTTTATCCTTCATTCACTTTTCAACTAGGCAAGAGAAGGTTGATATAATGAAGAACGGAGGCCCAGATTATTATGGTTATTTTTACATGTCAAATATTCTATTTCAAGAATGACTTTTGTATTTTGTTTCATAACCAATTTCTAACATCTAATTCAATTCATTCTGTTTCACTGTTTTAATACTTAACACTGGTAATTCTTTTTTTTTTAATTTTATTTTATATTTTTTTGAGTGGAGTCTCACTCTGTCGCCCAGACTGGAGTGCAGTGGCCGCTTCCGGCCACTGCAGCCTCGACCTACTGGGCTCAAGCGATCCTTCCGCCTCAGCCTTCCAAGTAGCCGGAATTATAGGCATGCGCTACCACGCCCAGCTGATTTTTTGATTTATTGTAGAAATGAGGTCTCACTGCCATTCTTTAATCTTTTATTTGAATCCATCTCTTATCTTAGCTGGATTTATGCACATCTTTGAGTAAATTATTTTTCCCCATGGAGAGTCTTTGTTACTGAAATTTTAATTTTAATTTTTCTCTTCATCTCAATTAATATTCTTCCGTCAATCTATTGGTGTCTCATGTTTTTCTCTTTTGTGCCAGAGTCCATATTTTTAAGAATTGTATTTAGGACTCAAGCAGATGCTTTAAATAATGTGCTTCACATTTCTGACCATAAACATTTTTCAAAAGTATGTCCTGGCAGCTTAAATGGTGTTATATTTATTTTTTGTAGCATCTGTTAATATGCCCACATACCTTTTATATCTGCTTATCCTAATGAGGAAAAGTATATCCAAGCAAGGCATTTGTTTATAAACATTATGGGTGAATTTACAGGTTATTTGACTCCATTACAAATCACCCTCAGAAGGATTTTGAACCAGAGAACTTATGGATATGTAAAACCTTTATCAAAATGTATTATATCCAGAAAATATTTACCTTTTTTGTCTATCTGACTATCTTTTGAAAAGGATAATTTTATAGCTTGATACTTGGAAATAGCCTTTCGATCTTCCCTTGCTGGACACAATTAGAGGAAAATGACAGCATGCAGAATACAGTGTTCCACGTGTAACTGAGAATTTTAGGCTTAAAAATTATTCTAAACACTCTTCTTTAATGCTATCTTTAAAACTGTACTTTAAACATTTTGTCTTGCCCATCCCATCCTTCTTCTAGGTATTCCTTTACACTGTGATGCTTATCTATGCTTTCTTAGAAATTCCAAGGGCTAATCTTAAAGCAAGCCAGATATGAAGATCTGGATGGGAAACTCTTCCTGTTTAGGGAAGACCTCCAGGCTGTTTTTGTATAACCCAGATACAATCAGGGCAATCTCAACCAGGTCCCTGAAAATTCTGGAGGCTAATCTTAAAACAAACTTGTCATAAGCCTCAATTATGGAGAAGCCCCCACCTACAGGGATTTATGAATGATTGATCTACCATCTGTTGGCAGTCAAGATAGTGCCATTCAGATTCCCAGAGGGACAATTACTCTACTTGATGATTGTGGGAACAGGTCACATCATAGAACAACACCCATTACCACCCCTGTATGTTTGTCATACCAAACTTCTTTCCTTAAATTATTACACTCAGCCCAAAACCCTGAATAGTTTCTTGAGGCATAAGCCTGGTGATTTCACCAACTGCTGAACTTGGGGATAAAAATCACCTTCCTTTCACTATAACTCACAATTGTTTATTTCTGTCTGCAAGCAACAGGCAGCCAGCCAAACTTCTTGTCAGTAGGTAATACACAGTTCTTCCGATTGCAATACCTTCCCTCTGGTACTGCCAGTTTCCTGAGTAGAGAACACCAGCACCCTTCCGTATTGGTTACCAGTCTGGATAACATAATGATACTCTTATTTCTTTAATGAACAGAAAGATCTACAGATAAGAGAAATTGGAGAATGATTGTCTCTTAGAGTTAGAAAACAGCTCCTTCCTCCACATCAGAGGATAAAAACTTTGTGCTGTGGTTAGTTCAGACATTGGGCATGAATGCCAAGAAGGTACCTGTGGCAGAACAATAAACACAAAGGACCTTCAGGTTTACATGCTTATTACCCCTGAAAAAGCAAAGTAAGTGCCAGCCTCATCCATTAATTATAGTTCCTCTCTTAGTCCAATGAAATTTGTAATTTGTGTGCATTATATTGGTTGTCTTGATTTGGGGGATTATGAATGTTCTTGTTTTAACATTTTCATAGGTATTATAGTTAGAAGTTAGGAAACACTTGGTCAAGCACTGCTAATAGAGGTAATTCTGATGCTTGTGCTCATCACTTTAAGTAGTTGCTTCCTCCTTAACAAATTTTAGGTTTCTGCAGTACCAAATATTCCATACACATTACACTATTATTATACACTGACTTCAAAGATGTATTTTTTTACTTGTAGGTACCTAGGCTAGCCTCCCCTGTTCTCTCAACTGGTATTTCTTAACCTTCACCGGCAGCCCTACAGGTTTCATAATGAGCTTTACCTAGACAGTTTTATCAAGCCCAAACTTCTGACACTGAGCATTGTCTCCAGTGCTACTGGTCTCATTATGGTTTTGAAAAATTTACATTGGTTTAATTCTCACGTGTAAGCCCTGAAGACTGAACCGCTGACTTTTCCTCTGGGGATACAAATCCCTCTCCTGGTTACCTACCAACAACTTAGGTCCTCTGGGACCACTCCTGTGACAAACAGGGAGTGTAGTTTTGCCTTGAAATTCAAAGGCTGCTGCCTGCTATGAAGAGGACATTGAGATCGATGCTGCATCTCCGCCTCTCCTCTCGGCTGGCTTTCTGTCTCCCTACTGAAATTGCTAAATGTGTCCCTTTCGGTAGGCAGTCTCTGACATAACAGCTTCCAAAACTAACATCTGTCATGATTACTTTTCAATTCTACTCTATATCCTGAAATGTAATTTTTCTAACTCCTGGTTCCTCTAGGGTTATCCAAACCCCTATTTGCTTGACCTGGTCATAATTAAAAAATATGAAGATGCCAGAGAAGCAAAATATTCTTATCTTTGGGTTAGATTATGCACTTTCTTACCTCTTATTCCAACCACCCACACAACCAATTTATTACTGATTTAGGTAGTTTCACATCCAAAATAGGTTTTAGAGCTGACTAATTTTCATGAATTTCACTAGGAGACCTTATATGAAGGCATTGCTAGCTTTTTCCTTGAATAAAATAGCACCCAATGTTCACCCCTGCTTCTGCCCGGTCCCTTCTCCATGGCACAGAGAATCCAGTCACTTCCCTGTTTAAAACCCTTCAGGGGTTTCCTGTTGCTTTTGCATGTTCTTGAAGCTTAAACTCTGACTCATACTTTCATCTTCAGCCTCTTTCCCAGCTACTCTCTCTCTTATTAAGGTACACCCACACTGGACTGCTTTCAGGATTTTTAAGATATCATTTATATTCTCTTTTGTCTGAAACCCTTTCAGCTCTTGTGGGCAAATGCTAACAAGTTTATCTGTTCTGTCCCAGAACCTTCACAAATGGTGCACCAAATGGTCCACCAAAGAGTCCTTGACTAGCCTCTCTGTTAGACTACTCTGTAAGCACCACATAGATTCGATTTTATAACACCCTACATTTTTTGCTGGCAGAATTACTAACTTTAAAAAATGTATCTATTTGAATACATGTCTAATGTTTGTTTTCTCTATTACCTATAAACTTCATTATGGTGTCTATTTGATTTGTTGACTAGGGCCTAAAAGTATGTTGTGCAAGCAGGATTTCAAGCATATGTATGCAATGAAGAAAAAATTGGGGTGAATATGATCTGGAGAGGAAATGTTAGTAATCTGCCAATAATATCAAATATTTCTTACTCACAAATTATATACCTAGTGATAAAACTAGATATTATGTGAAAATTTCTGCAAGAAAATTTATCGATATTTTCCTGACATACAGAAAAAGCAAGGGGAAGGAGTGGAATGTAGTTCAGTGAAAGCAAACAAATAAAGAAAAACAACAGCTTAATGACAAGTAATAGGCCTGATTAAGAGAGTCTTATTTCTGGAAATATGTCAAAGCTTTTGAAACATATCTTAATTGCTTGTATTATTTATCTAAGGGTGGAAGGGTGCAACCATTATCTTCATACCCTTTCAGCTACAGGTGAAATAGATTAAAAATAATTTTTTGTTTTCAAAATTCATGTAGCAAGTAAGAATATAAGTAAATTTCTTGACTGTCCATCCTAAGTTTTATCTACAAAACTGCTGATAAAGAAGGTTCCTGCAACCTCCATTCTTACCACATTCTGTGCAACTAACTCCCCTTTAATTTCTCATCATGCTGTCTCCAAAGAATCCAGTCATGCAGGATGGTGTACAAGACCCCTGGAGTCAGTTGCTTTCAAAGAACTAGCTGGTGACCCTTATTTAGACTCCATGATTTTCCTTTTCTCGTCCTGTAGATTCTAGATGATGACCTTATAAATAGCATTTCTCAAAAGTTAATGTTTAAGATTGCTTGAAGGTTTTGGTAAGACTGGCAAAAATGCAGATTCCTGGATATTACCCCAGAAATTTAGAATTGGTCACTCTGAAACAGAGGCTCAATATGTGAATTTTTAGAAAGCACTGCAGCTACTTCTTATGCTGATTACACAAAACACATTGAAAGCAATCAGTAGAAGTTTTGTTGTTTTTCATCTGGCTACCTATTGTCTGAAGTTGACAAAATCATTTTATTGCTTAAGGCAACCACATTTTGTCACTAAAGCATCCTCTTATGCATAAGGTCAACCTCATTTAAAAGACTGTTTTCTACAAATCAGTACTCATTAATTTAGTATTGTTTTTGAAAACTTATAGTATAAGTTTTTTCAGTTACTGTAGAGTTATTTTGCTTTAAGTCATTTTATTGACACATGATCAACATGTAAAAGGTGTATATATTTAATGTATACAACTTGATGAGTTTGGGGACAAGTATATATCCATGAAAACATCCCCACCATCGAGGCCATAGAAATATCCATCACCTTCCAAAATTTCCCCCTTTAAAAATAAAAGTTGTATGTGTGTGTGTGTGTGTGTGTGTGTGTGTGTGTGTGTGTGTGTGTGTGAGCTATAGGCACTGTGCTGTGTAGATCTCCAGAGCTTATCTTGCATAACTGAAACTTTCAGTTTATGTTTAAAAAGCCCAAATTCTTTTATTCTTTCATTCATCTGGCTACCAATGTTTCCCAACATAGAAAACAAAAACCCAACTTTAGAATTTTTATATAATTTTTTATTCCATCACTTTGATAGGAGAGGTTAAAGTATTTCCAAAGAGTTCAAAAATGGGGATTAATAAACTTCAAATAAATTTGGCAAAAAAAGTCATCCAATAATTTAGTTTTGAAAGTAAATTTTAACAGTTCAAATATACAGATAAAATTTACATTATGTTACTTTCAATTTGACTGCCATATTGTCCTAGGTTATCTCCAAAATGCTCATATCCAATCAAAAACCATGATAGAAATGTGATGTTCTGCATCAAACACTTGACTAAAATATCTCTACTCATCAGGACTTCTGAGAGTGAAACTGCAGGTGGTCCTGCATTTATTTTAGATGTCTGCTATTTTTCTTCATTTGAACTCTCTTTCAAGTAAAACAACTTAAAGGAATATCAGGAAGCAATTTATTGGAGATTATGTATTTATTTTAATCAACATAGAGAATTAACTGAATGACTGTAATGCATCATCTGGATTCAGCGACATTCTGAGTGTTCTCTTTTTTAGATGGAAAACTACAATTTTCTGCAGCTCATTAAGTGTGGCATGGTTTTCTCTCTTTTCAATTAAATCTGAATCCAAATAAATTATTTTTTACATTAAGTACTATTTTCGTTCCAATTCAAGATTACTACCTTATATTTCTATCTCATAATCATATATAGTGTGATATAATTTTTCATGCTTCTCAAAATCCTTACAATTTCTACTACCTTTATGCTTCTAAAAACAAAATTAAACCTGTATTTCTCTATTTATGTCAAGACTGGAGCAGTATATGTTTCTTTGCTCCTTTTTTACTTTGACAAAACTGGTATGCTTTTACTTCCACCTCCTAATTCTGAGCTGTAAAATTTGCTTGTTTAAGATAACATGGCCTTTTAATATTGTTTACCTTTTCTTTTAAAGATTTTTTTATATCAGTTGCCCTGTTTCATACAAAATAACAATTATTTTTTGCAATTATTTATTTAAATACTTGAATAATCACAGCCGTAATTAAATGGTCCATTTATTATCTATTCAAAATAAAATGTTATCTTTTTCTGATTGCAATAGAAATTAATGCTCATTCCTAAAAGGAAGATTATCTGAAAATGGAACAACAAAATATAAACTTATTTTAATTCCAGAGAAAATTATCTGTGTGTTTTTCTTTTCACACATTTGTATACAAGTATGCAACACATCTTTTACGGGCACCTATGACATTCTCTTTGTTGTTACCTAGCCTGCTTTGCATTTAACAAAAAACTTTGGATGTCTTTTCACATCACCATACTGTATATCTTTACATTTCATATGTATGTGCTTATATAATTTAGATAACATTTCAGCTTGAAGCATAATATGAAACTACATAAATTTAACCTTCAATTTATAATTCATTTTTATGGACATTTAGACTGGTCACATATTTTTGCTGCTATGAATGATAATGTGAGAAATACTCTTCAATTAATTCCTACAGATCTATTTCTGTAGGCAAAAATGCTCTATTAAACATATTCACTTAAAATTTTGAAATACAATTCTCGAGTGTTTGCAAAAAGGTGAACTAAAAGAGGATGACTGTTCCTTTTTCTGCATTCTTCTTTTTTTTTTTTTTTGAGTTGGAGTCTCACTGTCACCCAGATTGGAGTGTAGTGGCCGCTCCCCACCACCGCAGCCTCACCTGCTGGGCTCCGGCGATCCTTCTGCCTCAGCCTTCCGAGTAGCCGAAATTACAGGCATGCACTACCACGCCCGGCTGTTTTTTTTTGATTTATTGTAGAGATGAGGTCTCGCTGCCCAGGCGGGTCTCGAACCCGCGGGCTCAGGCAATCCACTCACCTCAGCCTCCCAAAGGTGCGGGATTACAGACTGAGCCACCGAGCCCGACTTGCATTCTTGATATTAGAAGATATCATTAGGGTTTTTTTTTTAATTGCCTTGAATTTGTAAACAATTTTAAAAATCAGGTATTCATGTGTATTTCATTGAGTGTATGGGAAGATTAACCAGGACCAGATACATAATTTGCAGGATGCTGTTCAAAAAATATGAAGTATTTCATGATTGTGACAACAGATAAGCCAAGCATGGATCTTTTTAGCATCTAGGGTCCCTGTGACTCCATAGATTGTACACTTGGGAAGCTAGCTCTGGGTTTAGCTTTTTGAAAGCATATTGGAAATTTATATGGAAACAAACAAACACGAATAGCCAAAACAACCTTAGCAAAAGAAACAAGGCAGGAAGTATCACATTTGCAGACTTCAAACTTTACTTTAAGGCTACAGTAGTCAAAACAGCTGATATTGGTACAAGAACAGGCATACGGACCAATAGAACAGGACAGAGATTCTGGAAGCAAATCCTCAGTTTCTCAATCAACTCATATTTGACAAAGCCTCCAACAATAACCACTGGGGAAAAGAGAACCTATTCAGTAAATGGTGCTGGAAAACTGGCTAGTCACATGCAGAAGATTGAAACAGGACCCCTACCTATCACCATACACAAAAATTAACTCTAAATGATTCAAAGACCTAAACACAAAACCTCAACTATAAAAATCTTAGAAAATGCAGGAGACACCCTTATGGAAATTGTAACTGGCAGACAATTCCTGATCAAAACCCCAAGAGCCCATACCATAAGGGATAAGATAGACAAGTGGGACCTCATCAAACTTATAAGCTTCCAAATAGAACAAGAAACGATCAAGAGAGCGGGGAAACAGTCCACAGAGTGGGAAAAAGTTTTGCCAACTGTATATCTGGCAAAGGCCTAACATATGGAATCTACAAGGAACTCAAATGCACCGAAAGGGAAAAAACCAACAGTCCCGTTAAAAAGTGGGCAAAAGACATGAATAGACACTTCTCAAAAGAGGATATATGGGCAACCAACAGACATGAAAAAGTGCTCAGCCTTCACTAATCATCAGAGAAATGTAAATCAAAACCACATTGAGATACCTCCTAACCCCAGTAAGAATGGCCATCATTAACAATAGAAACAATAACAGATGCTGGTAAGGATGTGGACAAGAAGGAATACTTGTACACTGCTGGTGGGAATGCAACCTAGTGCAACCTCTTTGGAAGACAGTGTGGTGACTTCTGAAAGAATTAGAAATTGACCTTCCATATGACCCAGCAATCCCCCTGTTGGGAATATACCCGGAGGAACTCAAGTCATTCTACAAAAACAATACTTGCACACGCATGTTTATTGCAGCACTATACACAATAGCAAAAACATGGAACCAACCGTGCTGCACATCAAAACTGGACTGGATGAAAAAAAAAATGTGGTACACGTATACAATGGAATATTATGCAGTCAACGAAGAACATATGGACTTCTCAGCAACTTGGATGGATTTAGCATCTATCATACTCGTGATCTATCATAGAAACAAAGAACAGAGGACCATGTGTTCTCACTCATAAGTGGACCTTGAACAATTATCAAAATACTAAAGAAAGGGATTGCCAGGGGAGGGGAGTGGAATTGGCAGTTGAGGGAAATTGCTAGGGCAGGGAGGGCACACCTCATCCACAAGAGTACCTGCATAATGAACCTTTGTATACCTAAACCTGAACTGTACCCCACAACTTTAAAACAAAGGGGAAAAAAGCATATTAGAACTTTTTATATAGGCCTACATCTAAATGATAGAAACATCAAATTATAATTATATTTTTATGAGCCTTTTTGTTTTCCATTTAAATATTTAATCTAATTTTTTTAAAAATTGGAGTCAGATTTTAACTACATTTTCTTTTTTCCCTAAACTGATTTTTCAATTGACCTAACATCATTTACCTTGTATTCTATATTTTTCTCAGTGATTGGAAATGCCACAGTAATCATATGCGCATAGTAACACAGGAATCAATTTCATAATTCTCCATTTAATTTCATTGATCTAACTGATATTTTCCCCAAACTATACTGTTTTAATTACTGTCGCACTTTGATTCTACTCATTCTTCTTGTTTCAGATTTTTTTCTAGTATTTTCTCACCAGTTAATTTTCTAATCTGCAATTTTGAATAGTTTCATTCAGTTGTGAAATAAAATTCTTGGAACTTTGATCGCAAAATTGACGACTATTTTGATCCAGCTGGATAAATTGGTGTCTTTAACCATTAACTTTTCATACCAAAAAACAAAATAAAAGCCTCCACCACTATCTAATCTTTTTTCATGTACTGAGGGAGAATACAGCTTTCTTAATATAGATCCTACACATTCTTAAATTTATTCTGGTTTTTAGATTTGATATTTTCAAACAAAACAATCTGTTAACTTTGTATATTTATTTTTTCACTGTACTGTTTGCTTCTGAAGATATACTTCCCACCTTTACCCACCCTGCTCTGTGCTACAGAAAGAGGTCCTCTGTGGATGGAATCAATCAAGTCTCTCTTTCTATTTTGGCTTCTAGTTGGGTGTAGTCAGTGAAAAACTGCGACACAAAGTTGGAGGGTAGAAAAAGAATGAGGTGAAGTAAGGGTCTTAATTAGTCCAGAGAAAATAATGCCTTTTAGTATTCTGTCAGCCCAGTAAAGATATCATTTGCAGTTATCAGAAAAATGATTTATGTGCTACAAGAATTGGGGTGAATTTTTCTTAGGTCTTCTATTTACCGAACCCCTTTTGATCATTCACTTAGAACTTAAGTTGAAGGGACTGGCAAAGTATAAGTTTTTATTACCTATTTAATTGTTTTGCTGCCTGAAGAGAGGGGAGTGAGACCTACTATTTCAGATAATCAAAGCAAAGGGATTTTTATTTTTAAAATTAGTTAATCAGATACTATATTCACCACCTGTTGTAAGACTGTATAATATGGATTGTTCTTCCAAATTTTGGTGAATTTGCCACATTGGTAAGAATATTGAAAAGATTTTTTTAAATGATACCATCTACCAATATTCTCTTTAGTGCATGGGTGCCTGTTTCCTCCGTACCCGTACCTTTTAATGTTGGTCTTCATTTTTGGATTCTGTCTTAAGAAATTTTGGTTTACCCTGACATCCAAGCTTTACACATTCCTTCAGTTAGTGAAACACCCTACCGTTAGCCAACCTCAAGATCAAAGAAGCCTAACCAAGGGCATCCCTCTAGGAACTTTACACTCCTACAGTCTGAGGTCAGTAGTGTCTTGCTATGGACATGTGGCAGGAAGTGAGGACAATTATAACATACATCTTCATCCCAAACCCCTTAAAACTAAGCAATATGAAAGAGAGTTTTATAGAATTTGAACTTTAACTTCTATCTCTTGCTTCAAGAGGCTTTGTGAATTTTTTGACTGTAAAACACAGGTGCTTAAACATTCTGTTCATTTGCTTTTTCAAGGAAGACTTTTTCAAGAACAATCTTTACGGGGCTGTGTTCTCTTCCTTTTATCAGAGAAAATCAACTTCTTTTTATTTTATTCATCTTGACTTCTATTTCTTGAATGTGGATAGGTCATTTATGACCTGTTATTTGCCCAAACAATACATGGGAGGATATATTTTTATGACATCACTGCCCACCTGAGTATATTTTTCAGAATATTTCTCTAATGCTTTAAACAAGAAAGGCCATTAGTATAAATGCAAAAATCCAGCATTCTAAAATATTGGAGGGAGCTAGGGCCTGAGCAGGCCTAGTGAGACAACTTAATCTGTGTATAATTTCCTCTCTGTCATAAGGTTCTTGTTCCAGGGAGCAGTTCTCTGTCTCATTTTCCATTTGAACTAGGCTCCAGTCTAGGAATAGCATGTATCCAGTTCCGTTTTTAGGATTACTGCCCAAACAATTAGGAAGAATCAGTGGATCTGGAAAAAATCACCACCCGCTGATTTCCTTTTTTGAGTAGCTTACTTTCTTGGTATGCCACCCAGTACCTTCTGAATGCTGCCTATCAGAGAAAGTCAAGAGTTCCAAGAGGCGTACCTCCTGCTCGCTATGCTGTATTTCCGATTGCCTTCATTCTTCTCTGCTGAAAGTCATGAAGCATCATCATCTGCTTCCTTTACTCCTATAATGTCACAGTACTCTTAGGAAGAAGCAGTAAGTCTTTACATGGTTTGCCTAATGTCAAAAGGGAATGTGAAGTCAAGAAAATCAGAGGAAGAAAGTGTTCAAGATGGTTGCAGCTAAGTATAGAGCCAAATGTAGCCAAGACATTCATGGTGTGGACTGAAATGTATTTACTGCAGTCAATGCAAGGAACTCACTGGGACCTTGTGAAAAGCAATTCCTAAGGAGTGTTGGGGACTGTAATGAGTACACAACAGGTTTGAGAAGTAAGGGAAGGTGAGGCAATGTTTCTCATGGCTTGCTATTAATCCATGTATCCAGAAAAAAAAATATAGACTCATCTTTGATTATTTTCTTCTGTTGTTCATTCTAACTGCAAAATGGCTCTTGGTTTGCTGTCTTCTCCTTGTCATTGCCTCTAAAAGAGCCACTCTTGTTCAATCCTGAGCTTATATTCCCACACCACTACTCCAGTTCTTGTTTAAGGAAAATTATACCATCGTTATTATTTAAGACTCAGTTCAAATTGTGCTTGTTTAAGTAAACCTCCCTAATAATTTCATACTCAAGCCATCTACTTTTCTTTGAAAAGTTAATCTTATAACACTTTGTTGGAATCTTTTAAAATAATACTTACAACTTTTGCTTTGAATGTGGACATCTACCTGCACAACTTTTCTCACTTTCTAGACTTAACATCATGAGGTCAGAAGTCTTATTTATTTTTATATTGTACATGGTTCCTAAAGAAAAAATCTAAGTACATATATTTGGTTCTGCATAATTTTGAGCTATTAGACCTTGTGCAAATTTTATTTAGGTCTTCTGAATCATCTAAGTACTTATTTGGTGTGTATTATTTGGAGCTATTAGATCTTCAGGAAGTCTTACCTAGCTCTTTTGAATATTTTTCATTCCACAAAGTGATGATAATATTGTTTATCTGTCTACTTATTATTCAACGTGCTTTTCAGATTTTTTAAAGAAAGCAATGCATTTGAAAATGATAAAGTATAAAACTAAATTTTATATTTTTATTATGATTGTAGAGTTTGTTGTTATTATTACTAGTAGTACTAATATGATTATTTCATACAGAAAATGCCACTCTATTTAGACATGCAGCAATTCAGTCAATCACTAGTGTAAAGGTTAATTTCTTTAATTTAGAGCATATAACACCTGTATGCAGATTTATTTTGATGAATAATTCATTGAACATACACACATTCAGAGACTGTTTCTCTCCCTAGCTGTTTATACTAGGAAATGTGGCAAGTGAATTAGATCAAGTGTCTGAGACTAATCAGTTTATTGCATTTTTCTTTTTTTAATTTTTAAGTGAAAAATTAATGTGTACAATACAAACTTTCCTTAAATGTGTGTGTGTGTGTGTGTGTGTGTGTGTGTGTTTGTGTGTGTGTGTATGTGTGTGTGTGTGTAATGCAAAATCCCAAATTTCAGAAGAAAAAATATACACTGTTAAAGTGTTTGGAATATTTATTTCTAGAAATTTATTTTACACACCCAGCACACACACACACACACACACACACACACACACACACACACACACACTTGTGCTTTTGGTTGTTGTCGATGTTGCTGCTGCTCTTGTTTTTGTCTCTTTTTCCTTCTTTTCTTGTTTCATTCCTATGTGAACATACATGTATGTATGCTTGTATATTCATATGTATATATATTAAATATACATATAGATATTGTGATAGGCAGAATAATGGTCTTCCAAAGAATTCCATCCTGTTACCTACAACCTGTGACTATGTTAGTTTACTTGATAAAGGGACTTTGCATATGAAATTAAGGTTAAGGAATTTGAGATGGGGTGATTATCTTGGATTATTCAGTTGGAAACAATATAATCTCATGTGCTTAAAAGTGGAAGCGAAGACCAGAAGAGTGGGTCAGATAAAAGTGATATGAGAAGACTGGATCTGCCATTGCTGACTTTGACAATGGAAGTAGGAGACCAAGCCAGATAATGTTACATTGTTTAAAAACTGGAAACTGCCAATTTATAGACAGCAAAAAATCCTCATAAAACCCATTTATACAACTGCAATGCACTGAATTGTGTCAACAAATTGAATAAGCAAAAATATAGATCCTACCCTAGAACCTCCATTAAGTAAGGCAGCCCCCCACTGACACTTTGATTTTAGCCTAGGAAAAACCATGTCTGACTTCTCACCTACAGAATTAGGAGATAATTAATTTGTATTGTTTAAGCCACTAAATTTGTTACAATTTATTCTGCCAACAATATAAAACTAATATAGATATAAATGTCTTTATGCATCT
>NW_006992576.1:0-25712 GCF_000164805.1 Carlito syrichta
CTGGCTCAGCCTGTAATCCTGTGCCTTTGGGAGGCTGAGGTGAGTGGATTGCCTGAGCCCGCGGGTTCGAGACCCGCCTGGGCAGCGAGACCTCATCTCTACAATAAATCAAAAAATCAGCCGGGTGTGGTAGGGCATGCCTATAATTCCGGCTACTCGGAAGGCTGAGGCGAAAGGATCGCCGGAACCCAGCAGGTCGAGGCTGCGGTGGCCGGGAGCGGCCACTGCACTCCAGTCTGGGCGACAGAGTGGGCGACAGACTCAAAAAAAAAAAAAGAAAAGAAAAGAAAATGAGAAGCAACTTTAAAAAGAAGACAAAGTTATGATTTGCACCAATATCATCTACAAACCCAAGATAATCAAATAAAAAAACTTAATCATGAAATGAAAGGAACTGCATGACTTTAAAAAAATAAAGCTGTCTTATACAGCAAAAATTGCTTGGACTTCAATAAATCTTTATGGAATTATGTAACAGGGACTGTGCTAAACACTAGACAAATCAAAAACAACCACAACAAAAGTAACCCAGCACAACAGCAACCACCAACCCGCTGCAGCATGAAAAACCTGGATGTAGAAAGTGTATGACTTGTTGGAAGGACACAATAGCAAATTGAGATGCACAACATAACCCTGGATAGGGAGACTGACTACCAGGGAGACAGGAATTTTCCACAAAGTAACTGGCACATCTAATGTAATTCTTAAAAAAATTCCCAAGGGACTGTGCAAACAGAGGGTGGCAGGAAGACTCTGAAGTCCATCTAGATTGTTTGAAAATACCTGCAATATTTTAAAGATTAATGATGTGAGTAATAGCCCTGTAAGGCAGAAAAACAATAAATCCAAAGTCACTTAAAAGTGTAAGGTTTGTGTAAACAGAGACAAATAGATTAATACACTGAAATAAGCCCAAAACAGAGCCATATTTACATCCAAATTTAAAACACCATAAAGAGACAGCTGTTGATAGATCGGTTACAATGAGGAGGAGAGTTTTCTGGTTGCACAATGAACCAGAAGGATACTGTTGACTGAAACTGGGAAAGCAGGCGGGCTCGGTGGCTCAGCCTGTAATCCCACGCCTTTGGGAGGCTGAGGTGAGTGGATTGCCTGAATCCGTGGGTTCGAGACCCGCCTGGGCAGTGAGACCTCATCTCTACAATAAATCAAAAATCAGCCGGGCGTGGTAGCGCGCGCCTGTAATTCCGGCTATTTGGAAGGCTGAGGTGGAAGGATCGCCGGAGTCCAGCAGGTTGAGGCTGCGGTGGCCGGGAGCGGCCACTGCACTCCAGTCTGGGCGACACAGTGAGACTCCAACTCAAAAAAAAATTAAAAAAAAAAAAAAAACTGGGAAAACTAGCCAGAGAAGGAATAAATGAAGAAAGAATACAATATGTTTAATTTTAGACCTGAAGAACTGTCATGGAGCCCAGGAAAGGTATATCAAGAAGGAAGCTAAACATATGGGTCTGGATGGCAGAATAATGGATTTGGTTGGAACTGTTAACTTGGGGTCTCGCATACAAAGTTGGTAACTGAAGTCACAGACATGGATGAGGATGTCAAGAGGAGGATACAGTAAGAAGAAAGCAGTGCTGGATCTTGAGGACTACAAACATAACCAATCAGGAAACAGGAAAATCAGGAATGGTTTGCAAGGGAAAAAATATATTTCAAAAGGAAATATCTAAACTTAAGGTCTAAAAATGTCCCCTGTAATTATCAAAGTACATTCTGCATATAAGGTTGTAGATTCACAATGTGAAAATTTAGGATTTCAAAGTAGTATCTTTATAAAAGAATTATGTATATAAAACTTTAAAAATAAGAGAAAGATGTAAAAAAAAAAAAAAAAAGGAGTTTGGACGGATGTATTCAAACAATAAACAATGTCCATTGCAAGGGAAAGAATTGCAGGTGGTTTTTCACTGCATACACTTCGTATTATTTTACTATTTGAGCAAAAACATGGAGTACTTACACATTAACAAAAATATAGTTTAATTTGAAAAAACAATTGGAGGGAAAAGGTAATTGCTCCAGGTATTTAATCGTAAAAATAAGTTTTATAATTATTTAAAAGTTAAAAAATAAACTTGGTTGGAGGCGGTGGCTTAGGCCTGAAATCCCAGCACTCTGGGAAGCCAAGGCAAGAGGACTGCCTGAGCCCAGGGATTCGAGACCACCCTGGCAACTTGGTGAGACCTTATCTCTACAATAAATCAAAAAAATTAGCCAGGCATGATAGCGCGTGCCTTTAGTTCTGGCTACTTGGATGGCTGAGGTGGAAGGATCGCCTGAGCCCAGCAGGTTGACACTGGGGTGGCTGTGAGTGTGCCACAGCACTCCAGTCTGGGCAACAGAGTGAGACTCCAACTCAAAAAAATTTAAAAAGTAGACTTTACAGGGGTTCCTCACAGAGCCATAGTAGTTCGATACTTATATTATAGTTACATCCTATGAAGTGAAATATTTTCATTCATTCTTTTAACCAGCATTCATTATATATCTATTATGAATCAGTCACTGTGCTGAAAACACTAGAGGTAAAAATATAAATAAGATACTACGCACCTAAGCTGCAGGAGCCTACAGTGTAATAGAAAACACAGACATGTAAACAAATGATTATAATTCAACGTGATGAATGTATACGCAAAATGCCAAGAAATGTGCAAGCTAAACTATTTTACAACATAAATACATTTTATATGAATCTTGAAGAAAGATTAGGTAAGAGTTCCAGGCAGGTCATCACATCCTTAAAGAACAACAAGAAAAAACAAAAGCAGAAAGGGATAAAGATATGCTTGAGAAGAACTACAGTCTGCATCCATCCATCCTCACCACCAGGATAGCTGTTCCCTATATGTGCTCTACCACTACTGATGAGTATCTTATCAAACCTTCACCTCTCCGACATACTCGGCATAGACAAATGCCTATCCTGATTTCCCTATATACTAAAAAAAAAAAAGCATCGACATCAAATCATGAGTACTCAAGTCCTGAACATCCTGCTTACAGATTATTTTAATGTTGAATCTGTCACAATACATAGTGATGCCGCGTGCGCGCACACGTGTGCGTGCGTGTGTGTGTTTGTGTGTGTGTGTGTGTGTGTTGGGGGTGGGGAGGAGAAGAAAAAAAGAGAGTTCAAAATCTAACCTACAGTGTATTCGTTTTTGTTGTGCTTCTGGAAAATTTTATGAAAAAAAAACAAAAGTTGAAAACAATAGTTTTTTACTGGCTTTAAAAATCCTTGTTCCCTAATGTTTAGAAGAACTAATATTTAGCTGTTATTATCAAATACTAGACTACTCCTGAGACCTGTTCCTGGAGAAACTTATGTCTGATAAGCTGATTTAATGGAATATATCCTTTTTTTAAAGATACTGTCTAAAAACACTGATCGTAGATCACTAGGAGCTTAATCCTACAATCACCACCATTTCCCAAATGATCACTACCTCAGCAAGACTTTCCAAAATTACTTTAGCCGTTAATTCAGTAACATTTTTTGAGTCCTATATTTAAAGTCCTTAAGGAGTATTAATCTTTTACCTTGGTTCAAACTAGAATCAAGTAATCAGTCTGATTAATCAACCACCACATTTTTCTAAATAGTTTTCATACATTGCTCTTTTAAGGAAAGATCATAATAATTACAGAAAAAACAATCAGTACTGCCATCTTCTCGGGAAAAATTAAGTATTTACATGGCTGGCTGTTGAAATACAAGTCCTCTCAAGGAACAAAGTAGGCCAGGAATTCGGAAAAATCAAACTCAAAGAAAAGCTCATTTCTATTTTCACCTGTGGTTTCTGTTAACAATCACTAAATAGTCTTTTATTAATGTATATATACATACAAATATTTATTTATTGGTCCAAATAAAACAACACAACAAATGTATGATTTACATGTTTTAAAAAAATAAATCAAATAGTCTCTGTTTCTTTATATGAGATAATTTTTCAAATTAGGGTACTTTACATGCTTCAATTTCGTTTGTCTTGTTTTGTGAAAATTGGGCACATTACATTTGAAAATTTTACTAAAGAAAATACAGTTCCACATTTTCACACAGGACAGAAGTGTTAGAAATTCAAATTTTAAAACTACAGTTATGTGTATTCTAAATTAATAATATTTTTTCTTTAATAGTCTCTTTAATTACTGTAACTATATTGCAGCATTCTTCCTATATTATAACATTCTAGCACAATATTTGAGATCACTTTTTAAGCACTCAACATTCCAGAGAGAGAGAAACATGAATTTAAGCCATATTAACATGACAAATTCCTCATTCAGAAGAGATAAAAAACACTTAGTTTTTTTGCTGAATAAAATCTAACAGTACTAAAGACATTATAAAATATAGGCAATGATAAAGATTTCGATTCAGAAACATATGTAAGATAAGTTTAAATGCTTGATATATTTAGTTATATGAGCATTTCATACATACTAAGAGTCCTGGATTACACATCTAACAACCTGATGCAAACATGTGAAACCATACACTTACGTTAAAATACCGCCCCACCCTAAAGAATCAATATGACACTGAAAGATATATATTTCTAAAAACTTACATTAAGTTAAATAGGAACAAATCAAAACATAAAAACAAGACAAGACAAAAAAACTAACAAAAACAAAGCCGCTTACTGGGTTAACATAGGCAACAGAAGGTCACAGTTGTGAGGGTCAATACATACATATCAGGGATCCCCTCTGGAGCAAATCTTGAAATTAGTAACAAGTAGGGCCTTCTGTTTACTTTTGCTATATAATACTGATCATGGTTTTCAAATGAAGAGCCTTAAAGGCTAAGAAAGAGTAATATAAACTTACTTTTAAGCTAATAAAATTGAGGATTATTGTAAATTTTAAATAAACTATTTAAGACTAAAATACGAAAATTCTAAACTCTTCTTCCCTTGCCCCCTTTCCCTCTGCCCTGTTTTTCCCTTCGTGTGTGTGGGTGTGTATGCATATCTAAAATTTATTCATTTTAGAAAATGAGTAGGTAACCAAAAAAATTAGTAACATCTCATGTAAAGAAACTTAGAAGGCCTTTCTATTTAGTTGACATTTACTTTTTGAATATGGAAATTCTGTTGATCAACTTCACTAGACACCAGAGACTGCTCTTAGGATATTCTGATAGACAAAGAACCTTGTTTTTTTGTTAAATTCAAAAGTCAGGGAAGGAATGTCTTTGAGATAAATAACTACATCACTGTCCTATTATTTTTCATATCCTAAATCAAAATTACAAGTATATGAAAAGATTCTCTCTGTCTACATTTTTACCAATGAATAAAATTCCGATTCCCTAGCACTGTTCTAGTAAAATGCATTAAACTTCATACCAATGACACAATGTGGCACTATACATACCTTAGATATAAAGATGCCTAAAGTAATTAATTTTGTTTTGAAATGGACATTACTCATTTTCAGACCTTTTTATATTCAAGATTTCTTAAGAGTCCATAAAAGCATAATTACCAAAATCAGTGAAATGTCCCGCAGTCCTTATTTGGGAGAATAACCTGAGTAAAGCAGACCACTCACTAATAAAGTGCAACTTAATAAATCATGTGGAATCTTATTTTGTTCAAACCCTTACTAACTCCTAGCACCATCTGTTACCATCAAAACTATATGACAAGATATGATATATAATTAATAGGTAAACAACAATCTAATTAAAATGGACAAATACTCCATGTTCCTGCCATTTGGGAGCTCTAATTACAGACTAAATTTTAAGCTTGAATTAAATATTTAAGCTGGAAAATTAACTTTCCTTCTCGAGCCTTGAATACATTAATACAGATATGTGAAGCGACTTCCTGATGGGAACTTAAACATGTAATTTAGTTTCATCAAAGCAGTTACTAATTGTTAAGCAGCAGTACCTTACCATATGTACACAATAGCTATTTAGAGCTGAAAAGGTGGTTCTAAAGCACCCCTCTGCAACCCTTTCCTGACATAAATATAAAATGTATAGACAGCACAGCAGCTAATACTACACACTGAAAATAAATTGCTTCATGTCTTCAGCCTTTGATGCTTTCTGAAGACAATTAGAAAATGGCCTAAATAAACAAAATAGGCCTACATATAACAAGGTAAAAACCACTCCAGTATAAAACATCTAAAGATATTCAAGAATACGCAACCAGGTTAAAAATTCTCCTGCTATATAAAACTAATAAAAAAAAAAAAACACCTGACTTACTGTATCAAAATAACAAGTTAAGAGCGTATATGAATTCTGCTTTCCTTCCTAACTCTTCTCTTCACAAAACATAGTAGACTTTGACAATAATATTCTAAAAAACGTTTAGACAACAACTTAAAGGTGAACCACCTTCTACATTTCATTTGTTTATGAATGTAGGAGAAATAGATTTCAGAACAAATAACCATGACAGCAACTGTTAAAAAAATATATTCTCTAAGAAGAAATAAGTTTTTTCATTACCAATTTATATTAGTAAATAGAGGGAGTGAGAGAAAAAGAGTAGCTGATTTAAAAAGGCGCATGTTACTCCTTAAAAATAGGTTATTCTCATTCTTTTTAACCATAACAGACAAATTGCAGGTCAACTTTATTAATGTGATTTGGTTACAAAAAGAACACTGTCAAAAGGTTGGTGGAAACTTACTTTGCTTAGATATATATAGTTGTTGTTAAACATTCAGTTTTACTTAAAAGTCTTTTATAATTATACAGGAAAAGCAGGATATTGTTCGTTCAAGGTCAATGACAAATGCACAACTTGCTTATAATAAATCTCCCATGCTCGAAACTTTTCCCAGAATTTAAACAAATTACAATTTAAATAATAAGATCTTCATTTAAGAAAAAAAAGAAACTTTTTGTTCTGTTCTGGCAATAGAAAATATATTTAATATTTATCATCCATTATTCTTATTCTAGTTTTTTGTTCAAAGGTAATATTATTGCCTGTTTTTTTCCTCCCAATATTTCCTTTTTTCTATTCTTTCTATCTTAAAATTGCCAGAGTTGTACTCATGATTAACTTTTTACTCATAACTTTAGAGTATTTGATATTCCTAATGTATTAGTTCTACCCAAGTATCTGAATATGGTGATGCATTTTAATTTCAAAAACATCACAAATCTGCCCTGAATACACATAAGTAGATGTGTTTTAGTCTTCATTAATTGACAAAATACACAGGTATGTGAGTTTAAGGATGCCCTGTAATTACCATAAATTTTCATAAGATTTGCAGTTATAGACTGGCAAATACCCACAGATGGAGAACGAGGGCACTCTTTGAACAACCCTTTGAAGTAAAAATTTATTCTTCATGTTATTCTCCATCATATAAAACTTGCAAAAAGGGAAAAATCAGTAAATATTACTGGAAGATAAAAACCCTCTCCTAAAAGATTTGATGGATAGACAAGATCTGGCTGGTTCACACTGAAGCATCATGGCTCTTTTCTGATATTAAATCAGTCAACTGGATGACAACAGAAGTCTCTCCATAATGCAGGCTACAAAAGTCTATTCAATTTTGTTTAAAATTTGTATGCTGCAAAAGTACATGTCATGTAAAATTCTAGGATGACAACTATATAGATATGAAATTCATGACATATTGATTCAACATATTGAACTGGTTTTTAAAACCAATTTATATAAATGATTATAATAGTCTATATATGTTTAGCCCTTGTGGCATATGGTAATAAACTTGAATTTAATTCTAAATAAATTTACATAAGTATAAAAGTTCAGTAATTTTTGACCCCCCTGCATATGAAACAGAGCAAATAAAAAACAAGAGGACTATATTTTATAAATGCACATGAGAATGAAGTGAAAACAAAACAGAAATCCAAATTTATTTTGTAAAAAGAAACCAAAGATTAACAGACTTTTATTAGGGAAAAAGAAAAAGATTGTCACTGATAGAAAAGGTACTATTGAATATTAAGCAGCAAATATATTATTACAAATATGTAAATATAATTTATAGATGATAAATATATATTTAGCATAAATATGATTTTCATTAGTATATATTCTAAAAAATGTAATGCAACCAAAAAAACCTTACAATGGCATGTAGTATAAATTTAAATCACATCAAACTACTAATTCAGACAAAATACGATAACTCTATTTTGGAGAACTTAAGTACTTTACAAAATTAAAGGGTTTTTTTTTGTTTATTTTTTATTTTTTTGAGTTGGAGTCTCACTCTGTCGCCCAGACTGGAGTGCAGTGGCCGTTCCTGGCCACTGCAGCCTCGACCTGCTGGGCTCCGGCGATCCTTCCACCTCAGCCTTCCGAGTAGCCGGAATTACAGGCATGCGCTACCACGCCCGGCTGATTTTTGATTTATTGTAGAGATGAGGTCTCGCTGCCCAGGCGGGTCTTGAACCCGCGGGCTCAGGCAAACCACTCATCTCAGCCTCCCAAAGGCGCGGGATTACAGGCTGAGCCACCGAGCCCGGCTATTTAAAGTATTTTTAAAAGCACATAAAAGTGTTTTTTGATAGACACTAGAAAAGCAGAGGTTCCTCCTTGGTGTAGGGATGATCCGAACCTCCATCAGTAGGGCTCACACTCTGACTCTTAGAGACTAAGCCAATATGAAAAGTACTGAGTCTGAACTGGAGGCCTTGACCTCACCTCATCCTAGTTACAGCCAGTAAGTTAACCAGCCCGTGTATTCAAAAACCCTAAAAATGTTACACAAGAACCAAAATGCAATCCCTAAATTTGAAGTTTGCAGTTTCAGTATTAACAGAAGCATTATCAAATGCCAATCATTTGACAGCTGCTTTAAAGATTTTTTTCTAAAATTTAAAACAATTTATAAATGAGGTGTTATCCCCACTTCACAGAGGAGGAAACTGTGGTCACACATTAAATAACTTGCCTGAGGCCCTCCAACTAGAACTCAGATCTCTATCTCAAAACACTGTTTATGACAATACGTTCTCCAACATTTTATTCTGAAAAACTTCAGACTTTCAGAAAAGTTGTAAGAACGTTACAGTGAGCATCCATTCACTCACCACTGAGATTCTACAACTGATATTTCACTGTACTTGCTGTATCACTTGTCTACTCATGTGTCCACCATCACATTTTCTTACGCATTTCAAAGTAACAGATGCTACGATACTACTTTTCAGTATTTTATTATTTATATTTTCAAAGAGACAGAAAAAATTTAAAAATTGTATAGTGAACACTCATATATCTCTCTATCACCTAGATCAATGTACTCCAACCTTTTTGGCAACAGGGACCACTTTTGTGGAAGACAATTTTTCCTCAGACAGTGGTAGGGGATGGCTGTGGGATGATGATTCAAGCACATTGCATTTATTGTTCCCATCTGCGCTGGCATTAGGTCCTCACGAGGAGTGCACAGCCTAGATCCCCTGCATGTGCATCTCGCAACAGTGTTTGGTGCCTATAAGAATCTAATGCCACTGCTCATCTGACATAAGGCAGAGCTCGGGGGTAAGGGAGATGGGCAACGGCTATAAATATAGATGGCCCGCCGCTCACTTGTGCTGTGCGGCCCGGGTCCTAACAAGCTCCGGACAGGTACTGGTCCACGGCCTGAGAGTTGGGGACCCCTGACTAGATCATCTTCGATAACTTTTTTAAAATTTAATTATCGGAAGGTGGAGTACAAGTGAGGGTTAACTACATCAGTAGGCTGCATGCAGGTGAAGTCTGGGCTTCTAGCTGGCCCTCACCCACCCTCCTGTAAATGGCCCAAGTACCCTTTGTGTTGTCATGTGCCCCCATGCTCCCCTCCACAGCAGTGTCCAGTGACGGCCAAATTACATTTTAGTCTCCTGCCTTGTCATAATTTCTATCCATCTGGCCACCCTTCCATCAATCCATCTTATCATGTTAATTACTGAAGCACTACTTAGAACTCAAGTCCCTTCTGCAAAAAGAGAGCTATTAGAAAGTGGTTTACATGGATTTAATACTCTTATTTTTCCTTAATCAGTTAAAGTAATGCTTGACTGAACAGATTTTCAGTGTTTTTTACTTTTCCAACTTTTCTAACTGGTAACCTCTGGAGACACAAACAGATCCTTCAGGAGAGGGGAACTTTCTTGATTCTCTTTTGAGAAATAAAAAAAAGCAATGAAATGTGTTTTAGGCTATTCAAGAAATTGGAAAAAAAAGCCATAAATACACAAATCCTTGGAGGAAAAAAACTGCACTCCCTGATAACTGAATAGATTTAGTCAGTCAACAAACCTGATACACAAGTGGCTCGAAAACTACTTTGCAGAAAAGTTACACTACAAAAACTAAGTAATTACAATACCTTTATACTTTTTCATGGCATTTATGGCTGTAATTCTATGATGCATACATATAATTGTCATTTTCTGGTGGTAAAATTTAATTCTCTATTCACATGATGGGTTTTCAAAACATCAGTATTTCCTGGAGCTCAGTTATCAATCTTAAACTAATATACCACTTTATCATCAGAACCTCCTCTATTCATAAGTTCTCTTACTCCTGAACTCTTAGTACAGGTACTTTCAAACTCATTGAAATATCTAGTTCTTTGACTTCATTCTAGTTCAGTCTTTTCTAGTTTCACTTCCTTTTCCATCAATCTTAAACTCTATGAGCTACTATTTCAACTAGCATCTTACTAATACACTGCTCTCTCTTTCTCTGTGTTTACCAGGTTCTGAAAACCTTTCAACACTCACAAACGCAGTCATCTTCTCTGAAAGAAATAAACCAACAGGAATTCCTTCCATCATGGGCCCTTCTGCCTACTGAAACACCCACATCTACTGTGGCAGCCAAGGAGATGCACCAGACAGAAACTGACAATTTACAACTTCCGCGGTCAAATCTTCAGGATCCACTGCAGTGCTCACCCCAAGGCCATACTCTTCCCAGACTTCTCCTAGTCAATGACAGGGATGCTGCAGGAAAACCATTACTGCCCACAAAGTACCTCTCTAACAGGTAAAATGTACTCTCCCCCACCGCACAACTCCCCCGCCATTGGCTTGGCTGAGATTTTCCAAAACTGCAGTGCAATCGAAGGCTCTTCCCCTGCACCCTGTCTTCCTTTCGCCTTTCTTGCCACCGGAGTCAAACCTATACTGCTGTCTGGAGGCTGTCTCAGCTTAATCCTGCTCCCCCTGACCCCCTACACCGCCCTATGATTCTCCCCAAGAGAGCTCTTAAGCTTCTAACTCCATCTCGGCATCTGCCTCCTGGATGGCCCGAACAGTCATGCCATACCCACTTTTCAAATTTCTAGCAGTCTCAGTTTAAAAAAGCAGCCTTTCTCCCGTACAAACTAATCCCTCTACTAGTCACAGTCTAAATCGGCTCCATCTTTGCACATGCATTGCTCCAGATTTAGCCATTTTAACTTGCTTTCTCTCTTGTGCCATCAACCTCTCTCTCTCTCTTCCCTTCCTGGTCCTTTCCTTATCAACATGTCAATACTTTGAAGTCTCTTAAATTAACAACAACAAACCTCCACTAGCCCTGTATTCCCAGGTAACAGGGACAGAGAACACATACGAGTAACCCCGGGCTGACTTTTCTTCATACCACTCCACTCCAATTGTTTGCCAAGGCACCTGAGAGATGTCACATTCAAGACTCTTCAGCACTTCACTCTGGCCCCTCCATCCATCACACTAGCTTGTCCTGGTCTGCTGCTTTGTCTGTGTGCACACCACTCACTGCTTCCCTCCTGCCTCTCCCTCAACAAGTTCCTCTTTTCTCATCACTCCAAACTCCTAACTCTATGTCCTTGGGCAGTCTTACCTATACCTGTCAAATACATGTATTTGTTTTTGTTCTATTAATGTTTGGAACATTTTCAGCAAATAATTGTTAAATAAGGTCATGCCAACATTTATGTTCATGATTCTAAGTATATAATTCTTGCTCTAAGTGATCTCCTGGCCTTGAGACATGCATATCTTCAACCACCTCCTAGACATCTTTAATCAATAAGAAGTCCAAACAGAAGTCATCCTCTTTCCTTTCGAGCTGCCCCTCTTGTGTTCTCTCCCCTGTGAATGGCACTATCAAACCACTCGTCATGCCAGCCAAACACCTGTCTTTCCTTTTCAAATTTGTATGCAATCAACTGCTAGACATGGTGAGTTCTACCTCCTAATTTAATCCCTTCTTCCCCCTTACTTCTGATCCTGGCTTCATTTGGTGTGCAGGCTCCTAATGAGTATCTGGCTCTTGAGGTCTCCCTCCAATTCTAATATTGCTAAATGTCGCTTCAATATTCTTTCTAGCATTCAAATCTGATCCTCCCCCCTTGGCTTAAATTTCTTCTGTAGGTCACAATGCCTAGCATTGAAAATACAGACTATTTCTACCCAATGCCTTCCTTTCTCTTATTTTTCCTTCTAAGAGAAAAGCCCAAATTTTTAGTATAATCTGCAAGACTCTTAAAATATCTAGACTTTCTATTTATAGCCTCAGATATCATTATTACCACTCAGCTTGTAAACTCCATCTTCCTGCAGTTCCTCGGTACACTCTGGGTCTGTAGTCATTTCTGGGCCACTGTAGGCAATACCTCCCCAGCCTGGAGTGTCTTTTCTCAGCATTCTTCACCCCCCTCAGCCCACACGTTACCTGGGATCTCCTCCATTCACACCTCCAAGCTGGATGAAAGTCCCTTCTTCCGAGATTCCCCCATCTTCCCTGACTAAAACTAACACATTATGCATCACATAAATGTTAATTTTTTAACTGCCAGTCTCTCCCCTAAAGTCTGCAGACGCCTAGGGAAAAGAATCATATCTTTACTTTGTTGATGTAGCATCTAGAACACTGATTACCACTGAAGATAAGCAAAGTATTTTGTGGAAAGAAGTTAAAAAAAAAAAAAAAAAGGAAGCTCTAGTAGGTTGACATATTTGTAAATTATTTCAAAGTAAATGTAACTTATGCTAGCTGGCTCCCACCTCCACTCCCAGGGCAGGACGAAAGGCCTCTGTAATCTGTGCTCCTGGAACTTTGCTTGCAGTCATTGTGAAGTATCTCACGTTTGTCCGTGAACAAGACCAGTAAGCACACACTCACCTACGTGGCACATCCATCCTGTCACGCTCTTTATGCCTCTCTGTGTGGAACTGCGGTCTGCTGATTCTAACACCTCCACAATAAGCTCGGGTGGCCTCATCTGCTC
The DNA here is from genome assembly GCF_000164805.1 of Carlito syrichta. Lineage (NCBI taxonomy): Eukaryota > Metazoa > Chordata > Mammalia > Primates > Tarsiidae > Carlito > Carlito syrichta. Next base: position 13,255 of record NW_006992576.1, read on the forward strand.
CCCTCCCAGGAATCCCTTCCCTCCTCTGCTCTGCTGATGACAGGTGGTTGCTGTCACCAACACGGCAACACAGCAGCTTCCCCAGCCACCCCCAAGGCCTGTTTTCCCTTTGCTCTACAGACAGCTTTGTCTAGCAGCACTGTTATCAACCACAACGCCTCACAGCGGTCTAACACTTTCAGCACCATGGAGTCTGTAAAATGACAGTGACTCAGTGGACTGTGGCAAAGAAGAGAGAATGCCTTGCCCAGGTCTCTCAGCCAGAGAGTGTGAAGGCATCTCCAAGCGTCTTGCAATACTTCTGAGCCCCCTGTTCCTTCTGACTTTTGCTTTCTCATGGTCCACCCATCCTCCCACCTCCACAGGGCTCTGACATAAGGCCTAAGATGTCTGGACCAGAAAATAAAACAGAACCCAGAAATGCTGCTTCACCAGCAGTGGGGACTGTTTGGCTCTCCAGTCTGTATTTTCCTTAGGAAACACTTGCTTCTGTTCCTATGAGTTGAAGACTCCAGGCAGGCCCACCCTGCTGGCCTCCACATTCCAGTAGGGCTGACTCTCTGAAGCAAAAACAAGGGAAGACCAAAACAGAAACGTCCACCCAGAAAGAGCCTTCAACACTACCGAAAAGCCAGAAATACTTAATGTGGAACACTCTTGCTTGCTCCATGTTTCTCATACTTAATATAGTCCATTTAAATGTCCCATTAAAATTTCTGAACTACATATACTACTCAGAGCAGCTTTCCCATTCTTGGCATGGAAAAAGCCTTCCTTGCTGGGAAATGTCGCACAAATTACCATTGTTACCTGAATTTCAGTGTGATTAAGCCAGTGGTGTCACACCACCTACCCCACAGCACTTCAGGAACTAAAAGGCATTATAGGCACCCACCTCTGTCAGCATTCCAAAATCAACTTTCAGAATAACACAAGGAGGGAAGGAACAGCTAGAAGGAGAGACGAGATGGCAGGCAATACCTGGCTGGGAATTACCAGTAAGGCCATCCCTACAATGGGAGGATTTGCCCTCTATGCCATGACAACATAAGGAAAAAACAATGACTTTTCCTGCAGATCTGTACTCAGTTCAGAATCTACTTTGGAGTGTAATATGAACCAACAAACCACAAGAGTAAATAAGACGAAGAAGAATGAACTGAAAGGAAAAAAAAATGCAAATTCTCTGAAAATATAAGCAAATTTTAAACAAAATATACAGTGAATAGCAACATCACTGGTGGTTCTTTAAAAAACTGATAAGCATTAAAAAATTGAAAAATATTTAGAAATTAACTTAACAATTCTGTAACCATGATGAATATGCAAATACTTTAGGCTAATATATTTTTCCCACCAAGCAGTTTATGTAAGAAATTTTTCCTCAAATTTCCATTACTGACATACTCCAAAGTGTTTAGTTACTAAGAATAGAACTCTTTATTTTTTCTCATTGTTTTGATACTTTCAGCCATCTCTTAAATTGCCTATCTCTTGAATTTTAGCACACTATCCTCCTAGAATTTTTACAGTTTATGAAGAAAAAGAAAAAACATGGGGACCAAAGTCAGGTCCAAACTTTACCTGTGAAATGACCATTTGTATACCTAATCCTGAATGGCACTCCAAATCTTATAAATAAATAGAAAGAAAGAAAGGAAAAAAAAAAGAAATAACATACACATGTGCTTAAAACTGCTATTTTTAAATTGGTCTCTACAAGAAATACACCTCAATCTTAAAAAAAAAAAAAAAACGAGGGGTGGGGGATGGAGGAGTCAGAGGAGGCTTTAGAAGCCTGAAGGAAGCAAGAACAGTAAAGAAGGAAGCCGTACAGTGCACACTTCGGTCAGTTGTAAGCACTGGTAACTTTAATTTAGAAAGAAGGTCTTAATTCAGTCATAACTATAATTTTAAAATAGCACACTATATCTTAATAGAGAATCTGGATGGTGACATTTTTGAAATAAGCTACAACAACAGGAAAAAAAATCCCCTCTCCTTATGTTGTATTTATTCAATTTGTACATTCCTGCTGCAGGTGGTCCTTAAGACAGTATCACAAAAGATTTCTAAAGCAAAATGGATAAATATGGCCATTTATTTAAAATTCAAGCACTTTTTCAAAACTGTATTTCTATTCACAGTGTCCAATTACCTACAAGGTATACACAGGTTGCAATACAAGCTATTATGATTGATTGCTTTTTTAAACAAAAATACTAGCATCTATATACAAAAAAATGAATCTTATCCCCTTTAAGGTATCCAATTTGAGCAGACACAAATTCCTCTAAGGAAATTCCAAAAAGAGGCATTTCGAAAGTCCTTTGATTGATGGATTATGTGTACATTTTCCCAAGGGAGGACTTCAAAGGGAGTAACACAAATTTTAATAAATAAGCTCTAATATATTTGTTAAAAAAAAATCTGCCTTACTATTTGCTTCACATGTAATATCAGAAAGAAACTGTAAAAAATATACATTTCTCTAAACAAATTAATTTTCATTTAAATAAATTAATTACACATTTAAAACAAATATTTTCTTGCCACCCAATTGTAAGAAAAATGGAAGTAGTAAGGAATGCATAGGTTAGTATTACAAAGTCAGGGATAAAAGGTTATTACATTCACTGTGTTTGAGAAACAAGTAACTCTTGGGGAAAATCCCAGCCCTAGCTATTTATAGCAAGCACTCTATAACAAGAAGCTATGCATTCACTGAGGGAAGTCTTGAAAGTCTGCACATAATAATTTCTTAAGTTTTACAAAGCTTTACTTCATCTTTTACTTTAAGTTGTAGAATACGCAGAAGTGGTTCCAACAAATAAACAATTCACCAAAAAATGCAATACCACTTCTAGAAATAATACTACCTCCTGAAAAGCAAACAACTGCCAACTTACACTTTATGGACAGTAACTTTTACTCTGATCAGTGCAATATTTTGAAATAAGTATAGTTAAAAAAAAATAACTCGTAGCCTGTAATCACTATAACCGTGCATCTAGGCAAACATGCAGTCTGTAAATATATATAATTTCTTCAGTTCATCCTAATCTTAAAAACTCCTCCCACAGAAGTTTTTAGTTTTTAAAAAAAATTAACACAAAGCATATAATTTTACCTTTTGTACTTGTAATAAAAGTGGTATGACACAAACACTTTGACCACAAACCCTGGGTGTTCAATGCCTTCAACCAAACCACTGCGATTAATATGAAATTCTAAATACAGAATATAATGCCACATAAATAGTATAACAGCCAAGTACTGTCTAAGAAGCCATATGTTTTTTCCCATTGTTCAAAAAAAGGAGATGACTTCCCGTCACTTATGTTTCTGATTAGCAAGGTGATTTATGCCACAATCACTAAAATGCCAGCAAGTGAATGAGAAAATGCATAGTGACTGCACCAGATGTGCACAATAAACAGGGATCCCATTGTAATCTCTGGTGCTTAGTTTATATGAAGGTAATGTCGGAAACACTCTTGGATATGGCAAAGTCACTCTTTTTTACATTTGACTATAAATGATATGAAATAAATTGTGTGTTTTATACTTTATGGCATGCATACATTGATAAATTAGGTACCATTTTGTATCCCGACTTATCTACAAGACAAACCTGGCTAAGATCATGGGGATTAATTGCTTCAGAAGTGTGAAATGCAGCTTTTCCATTCTTTTCTGCATACTCAGTGAAGAAACAATGATTAATCACTGTTTAACTATTCTCTTGAGGATCTACAAGATTGCCAAAGCAGGACTTATCCTCATAAATCCAAAAAAATACAGGTTTAGATTTGTTGCCAACAACGGAAAGAACATGAACTTAAACCCATTTGTTATCAGATTAAAATAATGTCAAGGTTTTAGAACCTTACTGGTACACAATTCCCTCTAATCGGTGACTTCAATGGGAAATTAGATTAACACATAAGATATAACAAAAGTTCATGTATTTTGACAAAAGTAATAATAAATCTATTTTTTAAAACTTACAAAATATCCTTAGCCTAATAATGTCAACGCACAACTGAACTTGAGCTGATAACCTACCTTAGGTACGTAAATACTTCAATTCCTCTGTTCCATTTATAAGAATTAAAATACACAAATCAAATGAAAAACATTTTAAGTGGTTATTGCACACAGGAAATGGCTACTTATCTCAATAACTTTTAATCCAGACAGCTATGGCTGGGTGACAATTATTTGGGTAAAACTATTTAATTCCTATAGTAGACTTATAAATATATGTATAAGTCTTTATAAGATGGAAAATGCAAACTCCAAATTTCTAGGTCTCTACTATAAATGATCCAAAAAATATATAATATGTCCAAGAGAAGTATGTAATAGCAGAGGTTTCAAATACACTCTGAGTAATTTAGGCTTTCACTATATCTTAGTCAATGTTTATAGTATGCTGAATAAATTAACTCAAATTGAGGCAAAATAATAGTTCATGTCATTTATAAAATTTGGAGCATATATTTTAATAACTGAAAACCCTATTCTGATTTAATACTAAATGTGATATTAGTGGCATAATTGGCAAATCATTACAAATTAAAGATTCTCTAAAATCACCTTTAAATTGATCATACATTATTGCAAAATAGTGTTCATACACCACAAAGTAATCCTAAAGTGAGAATAATTTAAAGTAAAAAACTTCACAATTCTATGTAAAATAGAAATATGTCATGCATATATTTTACACAGGTGAATGTGAAATAGAAAAACAGCCATCTCTTAATCATTATGCCTTAATTTTCTATTTATCTCATGATATGTTCATATAACTTCTTCTTTTCAATTTGCCAATCTCCTTGCTTCCTCTTTCAGGTGTACTAAGTACCACGGAAGGCTACTAGAAAGCCAGAAAAAGGAGGTGACATGGCTGGTCAATTTCACTGTTCATTAAATCCTTGTAAAAGTGAGTAAGAAGAGAAGTTGAAACAGACTCAGTATTTTCTACATTTCACTTTTATCTAGAGTTGGCTGTTTCTCTCTTATCATCAACGTGAGAGCCTATGTGTACACACAGTGAGAACCTAAAAACATTCACAATCAATTTGGCACCCCCCCAAAAAAAGAAAAACAATTTTGCTCACATCATCAAATTTAAAAAGTGAAACATCTTAAAAAGAACTTCTTTTATTTTAGAAGTAATGCTCCAGTTAGCTGAGTACCTGTCATCAAGTATAAAACTGAATGAATAAATATTTGTTGATCAAATGAAAAGATGAATTCAGATTGATTTTACTCTCAAAGCTGACAACATTTTATAGTCTATTAACTTTATCCTTTCACCTTTTCCCTACATTCCCAAACATCATTTCCACTTAAATTTTTTTCAGTACAATGAAAAATATTTAAGAGGAACCAGTCTTATGTGTGTTACTCAAAGGACATCATTAGTACAAAACCTCATAGAGATGACAGTTTACCTTGTTTAACTTGGAAAAACTATTAGAATGGGATGGAAGATTCAAGGATAAAAATAAATAGTAGCTTGAAAGGCAGCATGAACATATCAGAATAGCTGGGATTTTTGCACTTAGATTTTTGCAAACAAGTTTGTGCTTATACAGTAAGGCCCCTACAATGAACCTTCAAGTTGCAAACTTTCAAAGATGCAAACATGTGTACATATGTCCCATCAAATAAGCTAGTTCGGGTGTCTGGTGTACATTGTCACGTGTGTACACCCTCTACAAGTGGTTGTGCTTTTCGCATACTTTACTGCCTAGTACTATATAGAGTACAGTAGTGCAGTATCTTTATTTCAAGCCCAGAATGTCTGCAGGCAAGTGTTAAGAGTGGTGGTTATATAGCTGGTACAGTGTAGATGATTGTGTGGGTTGGGTACCTAGGCTACTTTTACCAAGCTTACCAACAAATTGGACTTACAAACATGCTCTCAGAACAGAGCTCATTCGTATGTGGGGGGGCTTACTGCAAAGAAAATTCCACTGCCAATGGTTTAGGTCAGTAACATTACTAAACACCAAAACTTGGCCCCCAAAATGGTAACCCACTGGAGAAATATGTATTTGAATCCGAGGGAAGGAAGACAAATTATAAGATGTAAAATAATAAAATGTCTATCAAAAAACTGGCTACCTTTGGGAGGTTGAGGTGAGGGGATTGCATGAGCCCGCGGGTTCGAGACCCGCCTGGGCAGCAAGACCTCATCTCTACAATAAATCAAAAAATCAGCCGGGCGTGGTAGCACGCGCCTGTGATTCCGGCTACTTGGAAAGCTGAGGCAGAAGGATCGCTGGAGCCCAGCAGGTGACAGAGTGAGACTCCAACTCAAAAAAAAAAAAAAAAAAACAACTGGCTAAAGAGATGGTCAAAGAGTTGGCTGTAACACATGAACTATTCACTTGTGAAAAGGAGAATTCCCTGAAGATCCTTTTCAGAGTTAGTCCAGAAAGTGTTGGGCAGTTTCTCCACAAACAGTAAATGTACTTCACATACTACACCATGATGCAATGTAGGGAACACGATCAAACAATCTATTAGAGAGAACTTTCATTCTTGCTCAAAGGGGAAGACAGCAAGCTAGAACCTGCATTTAGAGGGAATCAAAATAAGGCTCTAAGGAGCACACGACACCTTGTTTCCACCCCTGACTCCCACAGAAGCAGGTACTCCCAAAGACAAAGTAAACCAGCAGCTTGCCAAGTAAACTGACACTCAGCGAACATGTCTGCGTGGACAAGGGGATGCAAGATAAGTTACTTGCCCTTGCCCCTTAGGATTGCTCTGGCCCTACCTGTAGTCTCTGCTGACCTAAGAGCTAGGTCATAGGGCACAGGGAACAAGCAACTGCAACTGTGTCCGTGGATGCCATGAGCAGCATCGAACGCCAGAGGGGAGTTCATTCGGTGACCCCTTGCCCATGGGGGAGCCTTCCAAGCCCTCCAGTGCATGCCCGAAAGCTGCTTTTCCTATCCATATAACCATCTAAAACTGTATTTATAAATTAGGTTCAGTAAGATTAATTACAGTAAGTGATAATAAAATAGAACAAGTATAACAATTTGTGGTCATAAATATTATGTGAATGTGGACCTCATCATACTGTACTCACCTGCTCAGGACCGGGATTGACTGTAGGTAAGAAACGGAATAGACTGGAGAGCGCAAATGGCGGATGAGGGGAACTGCTGCATCCTGAGAAGAGTTGGATGCCTGAACAAGAATGGTTGAGGGCGGCACGGTGACAGCTCAGCACACGTGAGATACTGGAGATCCCCTTACCTTAACAGGAAAATGCCACAATTCTAATGCCATTACTGCCTCCCATACTTATCAACTGTGTTCCAGGACTGAGGTAAGTAGCAGAAATACGAATACTAACGAACAGTAGACCCTTGGAGTCCATGCATTTTACAATTACAACTGCACCTTTGTTCAGCAATACAAGACACAAAGTACTTCATCGTTTCCTGATGAGTGAACTTGAGCCACAGGCTCCCTGAGGTTGGGATGAAAGGAGTTGAGGGCCCTGCTTCTGACGATGGCGTTTCTGGTGGTCTCCAGAGCATTCGGTAGAAATAGTCACAAACTTGAAACTTTTCAAGAACATCAAGAGGTATATCCTATTCATAATTCCATTAATAAAATTTTGTCTAAGTACAAAATTCCTAAACTGGAAGCCACCACACATTGCATGGCTAAAGCAGAAATCAAAAAGTAAGCATCACAGGACAAGCCTCAAGTAGCAGGAAGCAAATCCTGTGGCTCAAATCCCAATGACCCACAGCCTGGAATCTTCTGCATGGCCTCTCTGCTTCTGCCCCTGCTCCCTTCAACGCGCTCTGAAGCGAGCAGGCAGTAACTGTTCACAGTTAGATGAGGACACTCACCAATGGCTACCCACCTCACTCAGAATAAAATCCAAGATCAAGTCCTTAAAAGACCCAGATTTCCAGTTTCTCCTCTAATTTAATCCCTCCTTCTCTGTACTCACTTTGCTGCAGCAACACTGACCCCAAGGCTGTTTCCTGACTTGAGCAATCCTCCCGCTGAGGCCTCCTGCAGTGGAGTTCCCTCTGCTCACTGCCTCCTGCTGCAAGCTGCTTCTCAAGAGAGGCCTTCCCTGACCACCCTCTCCAAAACTCCCACCACTCTCCCCGTACTCTGGACTCCCCGTCTCCCACTGCCTGCTTTGTTTTCCTGATAGAATTAATATCTAACAACTACATACTTTATTTGTCTTGCTATTTATCAATCTCTCCAGCCTAAAATATAAGCTAAATCAAGTTAAAGATGCTTGTCCATTTTGTTTTCAGTGTGATCGCTCCTAGAACAGTCTTCAGTGAGTAATACTGGTTGCAAATATCTCAGGAGGAATAATCAATAGTAGAAAAAACTGGAGCAAAGCCTTCAAAGTTCTGACGAAAGTTATTTTAAACCAGAAGCAAATACCCAGCTAAATTATCAATCATGAGAACTTAGAAAATTCACCTTCCATTTATCCTTTCCAAAATTTTATTTAAAGAAATTGAACAATGATGATGGCAATAGGATTGGAAAAATAGTAGAACTAATTAACCCAGCAATAAAAAGACCAAAAAAAATCTCAGAAAGACACTTCAGCAAAAGGTCATGAAAGTGCCTGTTCATACTTAAATAGAAGGTTGAGTTTAAGTGATTAATTTCTTCAAAAATAGTGTAAATAACCTTCCAAGACTTTTTTTTTAATTAAGAAGCCCAGAAGTACAATTCTGGTGTGCTATCAATAAAAAGAGAAGCACAGATCTCATGTGAGGTCTACAAACAAGAAATACACATACACTTGCATAATAAATGGTACAAAATATGAAGTCAAATGAATGGTCTGGGGCAAATGAAGAAAAGTAAGAAATCTTTTATGTGGGGGAAAATGTCTACTGGTCAGGTAATTCTGGAGGAAAAAAGAACTGAATGATATTCTGAATGATACATAATCATTGTATTAAAAATATAGGAAATAAAACATACAAGAAATAGTTTTCTTCCTTGCTAAATGTCATTTGTAAGATATCCTGACAATCAAAAAAATGAAAAACTCAGTGTCAGTAAGCCATAGAGAAAATGAAACATCATACAATGCTGTCAGAAATGTAAACTGGTGCAGCTGTTGTGGAAAACAATTCGGTGGTTTCTCAAAACGCTCAACATAGAATCACAGAATGACTCACCAGGTCCATTCCTAGGTATATACCTATAAGAGCGGAGAGCAGGTACTTAACCAGGTACATATACACATGTGCTCACAGCAGCACTATTCACAGCAGCCAAAAGGTGGAAGCAAACCAGTGTTCTCCAACAGAGGGTGAGTGAACAGACGGTGGTATACACAGAGTAGAGCATGATTCAGCAAAAGAAGGAGTGGGTGCTACGACCTGGACAGAAACCACAAGCACAATGCCAAATAAAGGAAGTCAGACACAGGGCACACATTGTATGATGGCATGCATAAGAAACATACAGAACAGAGAAATCCAGGAGACACAACGCAGACCGCTAGATGCTGGGACTGAGGGATGGGCGGAATGGTAAAAACTGCTGAACAGGTAAGGTGATTTATCTTGGCCTGATGCAAATGTTTGGGACTAGAGGGGATGGGCTGTACAACACCATGAATGTGCTAAGTGCCACAGAATCATTTCCTTTAAAATGATTAATTTTATGCTATATAAGTTTCACCTCAATAAATTACCATTAAAAAAATATATTCCGCTTTTAGTTTACTCTTCCTTATTTTCTTATTTCCAGAATACAGATTTCCATAGACTTCCATAATCTTCTTACACTCTGGAAGGCTCTTAGAAACTAATATCTATGGTTTTGGAAAAAAACACATATCTGAGGTTCACTAATCTTTTAAGCGTCATTTTAGTTTTTTTCCTCTGTTAAAGTCAAGAAATATTAAAAACAATAGATTTTATTTTTTAAATGTTACAACAGGTCATGTCTGTGTGATAGGATTAAGGATAATTTTTATCTTCTTCATTCTTTTCTATATTAACCAAACTTTCTAACACAAAATATTACTCTTATAATTTGAAAAAAATGCCTGCAATTTATTAAAAGGATAAAAAATGTTAAATGAAATGGGAATGGGTACTAGTAGAGACTATTTTGGGGAAGGATCTGGGTTATTCTAAGCTGACATTCAGGACTTAAAAAGCTAAAAAATGTTAAAGCAAGAATGATCAAAGGGTATCAGGCCACACATACAATTTACATAGACAAGCAAGAAGAGAAAAGAAATCCACACCCTTCTGCGAAGGCAAGATTCCATCACAGACACTCTCCTGTGAGATTCTGAGAACTCAACATCCGTCCTGAGTCCCTACTCCAGAAGAGCCCCTTGAGGGCTGTGGTGCCTCCCAGCAGGTGCCTAGTTTTTCACCAAGTCATGTGACGGCTCAGAGTGGCTAGGAGAGGGATGACACGCCCGAGAGAAAAGGCAGCTTGACTGAGGCAGAAAAAAGCTGCCTCACTTCTATTACTCTCCCAAAAATCAGTCATGAGAAAACATACAAGTGATCTAAAGCAGGGCAACACGCACCAGCAAGTATTAAATAAAATATACAAAGAACATCATACAAGAGCGCACAGAGTCCATCCCGGACCTTAGGGTAAGAATTATAGCAGTGCTTGTTTCAGTTTCCTTTATATCTGTAGGAACTGGAACTGGCTCATTAATGTAAATTTCATTTCTTACTATAGGCTATGGTGGGGAAAAAATACAAATGCTATTTATCCAAAATACCTTCAACTCTAAATTCAGTCATTCTAAATTCCAACTCCTTTAACAAATTTGGTGAAAGTTCATGGGAGGCAAACTAGAAAAGGCCTATGAATACAAAATGTGTTCCCTGACGTAAGTGCTGAAGTCTGCTGGGGGGAAACATGTTGAAAGTTGCCATGAAGACTCAGCTAAATGAGAAGATAAACAATGAGAAGAGAGCAAAGAATGGGATGCAGGAGGTGGGGAACAACTGACCAGGAAACTGTGTAAGTTGCTGGAGAGGCCACATGATTCCCTGAGGGAGCCTACAACCTAAATCTGGCAGAAGTGTACACACACACACATATACACTGTTGCACCAAAACCTACCAAGCACATTACTGTGGTGAGTATATGGAGAGTATTCCTTTTCTAAAGGTATGTTTTAAATAAACACATGCCTACCTTTCAGGAGAACTTTACTGGTTCACAAATCTAGTTGACACTTGAAAGTGCATGAGCTTGTGATCGGTGAAAGACGATGAGAGGCTCAGTACAATGAAGTTCTCCGAATGCAAGCCGTGGTTGGCAAGTAGGAAGTGAAGAGGACTCCAGAAGAAGAGACCAGCTAAGTGCCCCTCAGCTGAGCTACTGGAAAAACAGCTTCTGCCTAGAAAACAAATAAATAAAACGGCTTCAAATGCCACCCCAGGCGAAAACTAAAGCCACAGCCAACAACACAAAAGGCAGACTAAAAATTCGTATCAAAATATTTTAGATTCTTAGGAGACAAACATTAGCTTACTTAATCACTCTTTCCCTTGCCAATTTTAACCCTTGGTAGAAGGGATACATTTTATAATATCAACAATAAATGGCATTATAATATTTTTAAAAAACCTCTCTATAAAACAAATCACTTGTTTCATTTAACTTTTCACTGAAATAAAATTAAAATGTTGAAATAATAAACAATACTATTCTAACACATAGTAAAATAATGCCACATTTTGAAATCAAATAATATAAAAGATGGAAATTTGACATTTGAAAACAAATATGAAAAAAATTCCACTGAAAATGAATTCCAAAGTATTAATAAAACATAAAATTAGAATACAGATGCATCCATGATGACAAGTGAATATTATTTATGGGTTCAAAATTAATTTTCATAGCCTTTATCCACAGAAAAAGAAATATCTTACCATCTTAAGAAATACACTTTCAAAAATACACTTTTTGAAGCTGTGCACTTCTAGGGAGAATTCAGGGTAGCTAAAAACCAAAATCTTATTGAAAGCACTAATTTTAAAATGTAAACAACAGTACTAAACCAAAATCTGAAAGAATGACAGGCTATTCAATGTAAGTAAATTTCTTAAAAAGGCTATTCAATTTACATAAAGAACCTCTTAATAAAAAAGGCTATTCTTCAAAAGGCTATTCAATTTAAGTATAGAACATCTCAATAAAAAAATTACTAAGCCAGGCTCGGTGGCTCAGCCTGTAATCCCGCGCCTTTGGGAGGCTGAGGTGAGTGGATTGCATGAGTCCGCGGGTTCGAGACCCGCCTGGGCAGCGAGACCTCATCTCTACAATAAATCAAAAAATCAGCCGGGCGTGGTAGCGCGTGCCTGTAATTCCGGCTACACGGAAGGCTGAGGCGGAAGGATCACCGGAGCCCAGCAGGTCGAGGCTGCGGTGG
>NW_006992576.1:25732-63137 GCF_000164805.1 Carlito syrichta
AAAAAAAAAAAAAAAAAATTACTAAACATATTATCACTCTCCTTTGGATTTTATTCTCTTATACTTCCTAACGTTCAACCACCTGTTAAGAGTTTACTGATGGCTCTGTATGTGTATGAAAAGATAGCAGCAGTTAAGTAACATAATGGAAAACATAAATCAATAACAGAACTAAAAGGCATAATAACAGAGCTAACTGAAACCTATTGAGATGCAACAAAAATTAATTCTTCAAACACATTTTAGCATCACATGCTACTAAAACCAAATAATAAAAGTCACCCTTCTGGAAAAAGAACTGCCAGAAACTTTGTTTTGTCCTTTTTAGATATATTCATTTTATTAAGTATAATTCATGTTTTGTTTGTTTTGTTTGTTTGGTAAAGAGAATGACTTATTACATTCTTATGTAGAATTTCCTTATTTTAACTTTCACTCTTATTTGAAAAGTTACAAATAATACTTTGCTAAATAATCTTACATATATGGAAAATATCTAAATATTGTCAACTGCTCCTTTCACAGCAATAAATTCACATGGTTTTTATTGTATGAGTAACTAAAAACTGCTAGATCACTAAAACAAAGCATTTTTGTATTCTACAAATGACTCTTTAGAACGAAAGGTATTCAAATATCTTTCAACTACTCCAACACATGTGTATTTAATAACATGTATTTACACAACACTTAAGATATACTGTCATGCTACTACATCACTGCTATTCGGAGAGTGACAGCTATTTCTTCAGATATAGTATGATGGCAGCCAAAAGAAAAAGGGACACTACAGTCAGTGTCCTGAGTAGTTGTGATTTGTTTTATTCCTAAATACACAATACACATGAGACAAATTTTTTATTTTAGGTCAATTTCCAATTTCTTACACTGCTAGAATCGATAATTGACCTTCTTACTGTGACAGAATATGTTCAATAAAAGAACAAATTGAAATGCTATCAGAGAAACTGAGAAAGGAGAAAAAAAAGAATACTCTCTACAGAATTAAGAAACACAGAAGACCATCTCTACAGTAAGACTGAATGAAACAACTAACTACACTTCTTCAGTAATCCATATGCTGAAGGATGTTTACCATAATCTCACTGAAAGGATATACCAGTTCTTTTTCTAGTTATTCTCTTAGGAATTACATAAATATTGAGAAATCTAGAAATAGATATACACAAGCACATATAAAAATTATTGTCAGTGTATAAGTTACTGCTGCCCTGGGACTGCAATAATTTATGTAACATCTGTTTTCATATTTTCCTAATTTTTTTCCTAATTAACATGCATATTTAACGCACAAATGCTCAGACCACCTTTTTTTTCCTGCTGACTGTGCCTCTTTTTTTTGAAGCTGTGCACTTCTAGGGAGAATTCAGGACAGATGAAACCCAAAATCCTATTGAAAGCACTAATTTTAAAATGTAAACAACAGTACTAAACCAATTTTCAATAAAATACTAATGTCTTAGGGGTTTTTACAAATACACTTCAATCTGTCAACAACAGCCAAATAGTATTAAAAAAAGGTCCAAAAGACAAAAAAAAAAAAAACACACAAAAGCATAAAATCAACATCATTTCAACATTTTTTATTTCTTTCTAACTTTCCTAAAAACTGAGAAACCTATAAAAATATCAATAATTTCTTGACAACGGTGATAGATTTTAAAACGTTTATTATGCCTTAGACAACTGATATACTATATCGCCAGTTAGATAATCTTGGTGTTTCCTTTATAAAACCTCCTGGCTCCATCTCCCCATATTTCTAAACAGCATTCATCTCTGAACGCAAGTAGGTATTTTCATGGTTCCACACAATAAGCATCAAGATATACGTAACCAGCTACATCATCTTTGAATTGTAAACTTCAAAGACTGTGTGGATTCAAGAAGAGGGGAAAGTTTTTTCTCCAAAGTTCACTTAAGTGCAATACAGTCAAGTTTTGGGAAGACCTTAACCTATATTGGGTCGTTCAAGATTCAAAAAACTCCTTATGTCTACTTTTAATAGAAAATTACAGTCATATTAAACCAATGCTACAACTTAAGTATTCCCAAATAATAATGCTTGACATTGCCAATTCTATGACCCCCCACATATATTTAGCTCATTTTATAATTAGTCACTTTGTGTCTTGGTGTCTCCTTATGCTCCAGTCAGTGATTCAGTATTTGTTGTCTACTATCAGGGATGGTCTAAGCCTTTGTAAGTGATAAAATTGTCTCTGCCCTCAAGTAACTTATATTTACTTGGGGAAGGAAATAGATGGTACCCAATAACCTTGCAAATGCTTGCCTGCAGACAGAAATAAGTGCTATTTCAAAATACGGGGAGAAGGAGCCATGAGACTGTACAACAGGAGACCTGATTTGCCCAGAGATCAGCAAAGGTCTAAGAAAGACCTTGTGAGATGAGATCTGAAAGGTATGAGAAGTGTTCCAATTTGGGATGCAGCGATTACAAAGGCCCAAAAGCTGGTGAGAGACCAGCACATTCATTTTTTTAAGTATTATTTTTTAAAATTTCAATAGCTTCAGGGGGTTACATGGCTGTACTATATAGTGACAAAGAAGCCTTGGTTTTCAGTGTACCCACCACCCCACCTGGACATATTACACCCCGCAGGTGATTTTTGGTCCCTCCATCCCTTCCCCACTCCCTCTTCTGAGTCTCCAATGTCCATTACCATTCACTATGCCCTTGCAGACCCTTAGCTTAGCTCCCACTTACAAGTGAGAAGAAGTGGTGTCTAGTTTTTTGTTACTGAGTTAGTTCATTTAGGATGCTCCCAAATTCCATCCAAATTGCTGCAAAAGACATTGCTTTATTCTTTTTGATAGCTCAATGTACTCCATGGTGTATGTATACCACATTATCATTATCCACTAATAGTGGATGGGCATTTAGGCTGACCCCACATCTTTGCAACTGTGAACAGTGCTACAACAAACGTGTGTGAGGTACCGTTTTTATATAATGACCTCTGTTCCTTTGGGTAGATACCTAGTCGTGGGATTGCTGGATCAAATGTAAATCTACTCTTAGTTCTCTGAGAAATCTTCATACTGATTTCCACAGAAGTTGTACAAATTTACACTCCCACCAAGAGTGTATAAGCATTCCTTCTCCTCTACATCCAGACACTAGCACCTTGAAAGTCAAGAAAGAGAAGCAGAGAGGTCAAAGCTGGCGAGGGATTGGAGGTGAAACAAAATGAGGCAGAAGAAGTTGGCAAAGTCAGTGAAGGGTTTTAAATATGGTATGACAATCAGCTGTCCTCTGCAAAAAAAAAAAAAATATCAAGTTTGGCTGAATCACAGAGAGGGGTAAGAGAGGTGGTTGGGGAGAACTCAGATGTGAAACGACAGTAGTTTAGACTGTGGTAACAGACTGACAGTGGAGAAAGCAGAAAGATTTATGAGACAATAATCAGCAGAACTTGGAAGACTGGATTTTGTGGAGGATGCAGATGGACAGCAATTCAATTCTAGGTGAACCCTAGAAGAAGAAGAGGTGCAGAGGAAAAGAACCTAAGTTTAGAATTAAACATGTCCATGTAAATGTCTAGGGCTACAAGAATGAGTCTGGAGCTATCAGAAGTATCAGGGCTAGCGTCAAATTTAGAATTTGCCAGGATTTGGGTAGTTAAAAAAAATGGAGGCCTACATTCTTATCCTAAAGGAAAATCTCTTTACACACCCAGTGACTTTCAGTTTCTGGCTATCATAGCACATCACAATGGAAAAGCATATGATATTTCATAATCTGACAAACTCATTTAGCCTATAATTGGTTAGCTCCAAGAGGCATATTTGCATTTTATGTCTTATCTTAAATTGCCAAATAATAGTCACCATTTACTAGAATGCCTACTTTGGGATAGAACTATACTAAGCTCACTAAAAATGTGCTTTTGGTCATTAATCCTCACAAACGTAGAATGAAAAAAACTGTCACACCCACTTTTCAGATGAGGTCACTGAAGTTTGGGAAGTGTAAAGTCGCTAGAAAAGTGAGTGATAGAATCATACATCCAACCCAAGGCTACCTGAACCCACAGTCCACACCTTTCCACTAACAAAGGGAGTGACACATGGAGTGTCAAGAGTCTGAGATTGAGAATAAATCAACCTGGATTACAATCCTGGCCCAAGAAACTAGTTATCTTAAGCATTATGACAGGCATATCTCCACCTGTAATTCCTATCTTGTATTAACATTTAGTATATACATTTTAGGAAACATAAGTGAAGATTCTGATACAATACACAGGGTTGTACATCACCACTAATGTCACATATCCATCTACCAGAGGAGTGCCAGTTGAGGAAGAACTTACAGCAGGCTATTTCAAGATCTTACTGTCCTTCAACTAAGACTGGCCCTGAAAGCTTTGAAAATTTCATGGCATAAAGAATGGAAGGTCATTAAGAACAGCTTGCTCAGCTTACCTCTGTCTTTCTCCCAATTGGGAAAAAAGAACTTCCATCAGAAAAGACCAAAGCCAGCATCTAAAAGTTGTCAATAGGGAATGCAGCAGTGTTTCCAAAACTTGAGTGTTCATAAGATCATCTGAGAAGCTTATTAAGACTGAGAGTCACAAGCAAATCCTCCCAGATTTTCTGACACAGCAATGGAAGAGATGACTTTTCAAGCTTTCTAAAACTATATCTACCAATCAAAACTACTTTTAATTCTTTAGTCACATAATTTTTAAGTTATTTGTTGAACATACGTATTACTTCATTTAGTTCAATTAAAATGTGCCCAACTTAATATAAAAATTTCAGATATTTATCTGAACAGTCACTATCAATGTTCCTTTTTAGTAGACAGAAGGATGATTAAACAAAAGCAGTTTTAGCTATACATAAATGCCTACATCAAATTTGATTTTCCTTAATACAGAATTTAGTCTTCTGATTAAAAACTCATTTACTAATATGTATAACTCATCTACTCATTTACTGAGTAAGTCATTTACTGATATACAGGCCAAAAGACATAGAAATGTTTAAGGGAGATGAATGATTCATAAGAAAAATTTTATTGCAAAAGTTGTAGTAAGAAGGTCTAATATAATAACAGTTACCAAAAAAATTCAAAAGGGAGTAAGAGCTAGCATACAATCTTGTGCAGTGACACCAGTGGACACTAACATATACTGGCACCCAAGCAGCAGAAAATGTCTACCAGATCCTTCCAATCATTTTAAAAATGAAAAGCGTGTCCCATCTTCCCTTCTGGATGAACCAAAACTCTGACACTATTTGAACAAAGCTGCCCCCACAAATCCTGTTTACCCGAACTACTGACACACTGAGTTAGGGCTGGCAAGAGTTCTGGAGGCTCAGAGATTCTTACAAATTCCAAACGCTAAACTTTCACCCAAGGTTAACTGAACTTATTTGTTAATTTTGAAATTTTAAGATGGATATTATTCTTTCAAGGCTTTTCGGCGAAGTTAAATGTGAGCAGTTTAAGATGTATTGCATGGCATTTCCTTGAATTCTTCTGAATCAAAGAAGACACCCACTTCATTTATTTTTAACACCATCACTCACACCAGGACCACGCTAGAGAACAGAAAGGCTTGAAAATGAACTTTAGCATCAGTAACAACTATGGGATACTTACAATGATGCCGAGATACGGAGTATCTCACTTAATGTCTACCCCTCCAAAAAAACTCAGATACACTAATTTGCCCAAGAGCTCATAACTAACAAATGGTAAAGCTAGGGTTTGAACTTAAGAGTTGTGATTTCAGTGTCCATTTGGTCTTAATCATTACATCACACTAAATTGAGTTAAAAATCATTTTAAGTGCAAAATAGGCAAGTTGGTTTACTCAAACAACACCCACTCGTTCATGAATTTTCTTCAACTTTATAAACCTTTATAGAGCCAAAGACCCATTAAATACTGTCATAACGTAAGTCTGCCCCATAATTAAGCATTATGTTCAATTAAATGCTTCCAAGGTGTCCTAAAAAGGAAACATAGCTTCACTTCATCTCATATTAGTAAATAACATATTTTTCTTCAAAATATTCATGCTAATTTTTCACTAACCATAGTTGGTACCAAGTTAGATTCCATAACATTCTAAGCTCCAGGCAGAACAAAAACCAATGCATGTATAATGTAAAAGGAGAATTTTTTGAAGCGTAACCACCATAACTTCCAATATTACTCCTGATATCAACAAGATAATTTCTCTTCTATATATCCTGGTTCCACATAGGCTCAAGATCTGGATACTAAGTTCAATTTAGCTAAAGAATAAGAAATGGATTAGTCCCCCTAACTCTACTTAGAGGCAGAGTCAATTCTGAGAGTTGTTTTGGGAACCTGAGGTTCATGCCAGTTTTGAAAACCAAACTGTCCCATGAGAAGGCAGAAAATCCCAGGAACTATGATTTCCCTGAAAACGCTGCACATTCATCCTGTTTCCACGAGAGGAAAAATTCCCTTTGGCTTATGTTAGCCTTTGTTCATTTCCTGTGGCAGACATAAGGGATGGGACTATTCAAAACAGACTTCTTCACAATACAACAAAAACACAAACTTATTTTTATTTGAAGTATTCCCTTCTATTAAGTATACTAAGATAGACATAAATAAATACAACTTTTGAAGAAAGTATTTTGGATTACCCAGGCTGAACATTTTAAGCACTGTTCATAATTTTGTTTTGTATCTAAATTCTCACTTCCAGACTTACTCAATCACTGTGCAGCTCATGAACTATTCCTTATGTTACTATGTTTGTTTCAAAGTTTCTTTTTTTAAAAAAAAAATCTATTGCCTTTTTGTAATATCACCTGCCTATCACCTTTTATCCAATAACACTGTAATCTATCTTGCTCAAACTGTGTAGAAAGAACTCTAATCATACTTGTTTGCACTGTGAGAAAGCTATAAAAAGAAGGCCCTGTCCCAAGTTATTCTGAAGTTCTGAGGAAGCTTTAGAGCTCAAAAAGCAAAAAAAGGCAACAATACTTAAACCCAGAGACAAGGAACAGATAAGTTAGGACTAAATAGGACTCAATTATTTACACCTATTTTTTTTTCCTGCTTTTGACTTATTACTTTCCATCACTTACTTTACTACCAAACTACTCTTCTTATTGAACACACTATTAGCTCCTTCGCACAAAAACATAAAGGAAACCTAAACGGGATAAAGTTGCAGATCAAGCAGCACAGAAAAATGGCTGAAGAAGTTGGCAGGTACTGAGTGAGAAAGACAGCTCTGTGAGTGTGTGGATACTAACAGCCGAGCTGGCACTGTGGCCCTAGAAACCGAGTACTGAGCGACAAAAGCTCCTGACAGAAACAGTGGCATCTAGACAGGGAAATGGAAGAGGAGAAACAAGCTTAATCAATTTCCAGAGTTTCTAATCTAGATGTCAGAAACGTTATTTGTGCCATGAAAGGGAAAGGAAGGATGAGGAAAAAAAGACTAAGAGAAAAAACCACAAACTCTAAACACCTGCCCCAACATCTTGCAGCCCTAATAAAGGGATATTAAAGTCGAAGGGGAGGGTGATCTCAATTTTAATTCTGCTAACTTTTATAAACATTAAGCTATTTGATTCACTGACTGAAGTGAAGCTTAGAAAATGGGTCTTACCACTAATTCCACAGGTATCTGAAATTTTAGTTTAGAAAGTCTTCTGAGTTCTAAGCATATAGACCAATGGACAGAGATTCCAAAAGCAAAGTCTCAATTTCTCAACCAACTCATCTTTGACAAAGCCTCCAACAACAACCACAGGGGAGAGGAGAACCTATTCAGTCGGTGCTGGGAAAACCGGCTGACCACATGCAAAAGATTGAAACAGGACCCCTACCTATAACCGTACACAAAAATTAACTCTAAATGGGTCAAAGACCTAAACGTAAACTATAAGAATCTTAGAAAACGCAGGACACACCCTTATGGAAACTGGAACTGGCAACCAATTCCTGATCAGCATAGTAAGTGTCCATACCATCAGAAATAAGATAGGTAAATGGAACCTCATCAAACTGTCGAGCTTCTGCAGCACAAAAGAAACCATCAAGAGAGCAGGGAGACAGCCCACAGAATGGGAAGAAAATATTTGCCAACTGTGTATCTGACAAAAGCCTAACATCCAAGATCTACAAGGAACTCAAACGTGCCAAAAGGAAAAAGACAAACAGCCCATTAAAAGTGGGTAAAAGACATGAATAGATACTTCTCAAAGGAAGACATATGGGCAGCCAACAGACACATGAAAGAGACCTCAGCCTCACTCAGCATCAGAGAAATGCAAAGCAAAACCACACTGAGATACCACCTAACCCCAGTAAGAACGGCCATCATTAATAAAACAAACAACAACAGATGTCGGTGAGGATGTGGAGAAAAAGGAGCACTTCTACACTGCTGGTGCGAATGCAAACTGGCGCAACCTCTTTGGAAGACAGTGTAGCGATTTCTGAAAGAACTAGAAATTGACCTTCCATATGACCCAGCAGTTCCCCTATCGGGAATATATCCAGAGGAACTCAAATCATTCTACAAAAAAGATATCTGCACATGCATGTTTGTTGCAGCTCTATTTACAATACCAAAAACATGGAACCAACTATGCTACCATCGAAGTTGGACTGGATAAAAAAAATGTGGTACATATACACAATGGAATATTATGCAGCCATAAAGAAGGATAAATATATGAACTTTGCAGCAACCTGGATGGATTTGGAGTCGATCACCTTCAGTAATCTATCACAGAAACAAAGAACAGAGTACCATATGTTCTCACTCATAAGTGGACCTTGGACAATTATCATAACACTATAAGAAAGGGATTGGCCGTAGTAGGAAACTGCCAGGGGAGGGAGGGGCACACCTCATCAACAAGGGTACCTATATAATCAACGTGTGTACACACCCAACCCTGAATTGTGTCCTATATCTTTTTATTTTTTTAAGTCTCCTGAGTTCTAAAAGCAGCATTTCAAACCTACACTAATCTCTAATTGAATGCTCTCTTTCACAAACTGTCAAGTTGTGATCTCTACAACTCACACAGTACCTCTAGGTATAAGAAAACCTGAGGTGAGTGGATTGCCTGAGCCCGCACGTTCGAGACCTGCCTGGGCAACTTGGCAAGACCTCATCTCCACAATAAATAAAAAAAAATAAGCCAGGCGTGGTAGCGCACGCCTGTAGTTCCAGCTACTTGGAAGGCTGAGCAGAAGGATCACCGTAGCCCAGCAGGTCGAGCCTGCGGTGGCCAGGAGCAGCCACTGCACTCCAGTCTGGGCGACAGAGTGAGACTCCAACGCAAAAAAAAAAAAAAAGAAAACCAACTGCATTTTCAGGTTTCCATTTGGTTACTTGTTTAGTAAGTTTGCAACAAATACGCCAGTGGAAAAAATACATGAAGGTCACATGCATTATTCGTGCTAGGGTTTCAATCTTTTTACTAATTCAATAAAACAACAGTAAATTAACCTACATTACTAATGTCATTTTCTGAAACTCAGGACAAATTTTTAAAAGTATTCTTTAAAAAATACCTTAAAATATTTAAAAACGAGCAATCATCAGATACATGAAAAAATGCTCAGCCTCACTAGTCATTAAAGAAATGCAAATTAAAACCACAATGAGATACCAACTAACTCCAGTCAGGATATGACCATTATCAATAACTGAAAAAAACAACAGATGCTGGAGAGGATGGGGCAAAAAGGGACACTTCTACACTGTTGGTGGGAGGGTCAACTGGCACAGCCTCTATGGAAAACAGTGTGGTGATTCCTAAAAGATCTAAAAACCAACCTCCCATACGATCCTGCAATCTCCCTGCTGGGAAAATACCTGGAGGAACTCAAATCACTCTATGAAAAAGATATCCGTACACACATGTTTATTGCAGCATTATTTACAATAGCAAAAACATGGAACCAACCATGCTGTCCATCGAAAGAGGACTGGATAAAAAAAATGTGGTACATATAAATGATAGAATATTACACTGCCATAAAGAAGGACGAAAGTATGAACACTGCAGCAACTTGGATGAACTTAGAGGCTATAACACTGAGCAATCTACCACAG
This sequence comes from Carlito syrichta, assembly GCF_000164805.1. Lineage (NCBI taxonomy): Eukaryota > Metazoa > Chordata > Mammalia > Primates > Tarsiidae > Carlito > Carlito syrichta. The sequence goes on from NW_006992576.1 coordinate 35,857, forward strand.
AAACAGAGAACGAAGTATCACATGTTCTCACCCATAAGGAGACCTTGAATAACTAGGGTAATACTCTAAGAAAGGTATTGGCAGTAGTAGGAAACTGCCAGGGGAGGGGCAAACACCTAATCAACAAGGGTACCTGCATAATGAACATTTGTATACCTAACCCTGAATTGTACCCCACAAATTTAAAATTTAAAAATATATATTTAACAATTGTAAGCAAGATTATTGCTGTGGTATCATATTGCGATATAAAGGTTTAAAACTAACAATATTCAAAATCCTGTAAGAAAAATGTTCTATGAGGTTAGACTATTATAAATTGGTGATATAAAAAGAGGGGAAAAAATCATATAATATGCCAAGACTTTTAGTTTTATAACCAAAGAGGTCATAAAGTTGTTTTAAAATTTTAATGTATTCTATTTTGGATACTGAAAATCCAGTCCAAACTCTAAAACTATTGGCTATCACTCTCCAAGGGCAGAAGCCCAAATAAGGCACATAGCCCTTAGGACAACTGAAACAAGTTTTCCAAAGGACCCAAAGTCAGTCTTTTTTAAAATAGTCATTTTAAAATGGTTGTTTTGTGTCTGTTTTCACAGTTGAGTCTTTCATCTAAGTGAACAGAAGAAGGGGGTCACTTCCATTTTTCTGCAAGGATGAATTTCAAGGGGTCTTGTGAAAGCCCTCAAAAACTCTGGCAAGTCTACTTGCAGGATGCTCTCAGTTCTTCCAATTGGGCCATGAGTTCTGGGCTATCTCGTGAGTTCTGGGCTATCTCCCGAGTTCTGAGCTATCTCCCAGGCACTTTTGAGAAAAGGCCCTGAAAGATTGGTTGCCTAGTACTAGTACCTTTCACTGAAATTGTCAGAAATGCTTTATCTAAAGACAACCAATACGTAAAGTGAACTTTTAAACTCACAACTGAGCACTACTTAATGAGATTAATTTCTCATCCCATGTTTCTTGGTTTTGGAATGAGGGTGGAGAGAGGACATCCAAGACTCTGTTTTGTATTTGAGAAGCACTTCATTTAATTCCCACACAGCATCATTGCCATTATTTCCACTTACACAGACGAGCTATGAAGGTGCTGCTAAGTAAACTAACCTATTTAGTACTAGCTAACGAACGTCATTTAAACTCAAGCCCGGGCCGGGCTCGGCGGCTCAGCCTGTAATCCCAGCGCTTGGGGAAGCCGAGGTGAGTGGACTGCCTGAGCCCGCGGGTTCGAGACCCACCTGGGTAACTTGGCGAGATCTCATCTCTACAATAAATCAAAAATTAGCCAGGCGTGGTAGCGCGCGCCTGTAGTTCCAGCTACTTGGAAGGCTGAAGTAGAAGGATCGCCAGAGCCCAGCAGGTCGAGGCTGCAGTGGCCGGGAGCGGCCACTGCACTCCAGTCTGGGTGACAGAGTGAAACTCCAAGTCAAAAATAAATAAATAAATAAATAAACTCAAGCCTATGACACTCCGCAGTCCACATCCCCTTACCCAACACTACAATGTCTTCAAGTACACCTATGAGTAACGTAAATCAAAATCCAGGTGGTAAATCAAAGAGATTCGCTCTTTATCCATCTCATTTCAATGCCTTGGAATCCTGCTATCGAGAGTGAAGTTCATCTCCCTTCTAGCCATGGGCCATGGACTCATAACAGTGAAACTTGTGACTCAACTTAGACATTGATTTCCTCTCACTTATCTTCACTCAGAAATGCATCATCCCTTGTATTCAGTACTACAAAAAAACTCTCTGAAAATGCACCTAGTTGAGCTCTGTGACTCAGTCAATATGACAGGCATTAAGTTAAGAGTAGACTTTCTAAATGACAAATTCCTAGGTTGGTTTCAATATGAGATATCAGGTTTTTTATAATGGCATTCTTTCTCTGATATCCATAAAGCCAGTGTGCCATGCCGGTTGGCCTGACAGAGCCAAAACACATCCAGAGCCTGCAACAAACACAGACAAATGCCTGAATAAGTCTGCAAATGCCTGTTAACCACTCCAAGAGCAAACAACAGCAAAACTCCCCTAAAAGTCAAGTCTGTGGATGAGGTATACCCTCTCCCCAGAGAAGACAAGAGTAAATGCAGCATCCCAAAGAGATGCCTGTGTGCCTTTTAAGGCACTTCCGGGTTTACTTATGAAGAACTCGTTCTTACCAGAAGCCTAGACTTCTTCCACATCAGTAAGTTCCCAACAATGCCACTCCTCACTCTCTCAACAAAGGAGTAACATTGACCAGAAAACAGAGCTCCGAGGGCAATAACTCTCCACCACGCTTACGTCAAGTTATATGATACTGAAATAGATTGGTAATTGATTTTCTCAAATATGAGAACTGCTTTAAAAACGTGAATTCAAAAACTATGCTGCATATTTTCGTTTGACTATGATTACTCTCTTTTGACCCTCAGTTGTTTAGTCTATTTTCAGCTGCACATAATCAAAATTTGGTGCCTAGAAGCCACTTAATATAACTTTAGTCACCACCAGTTTGGTGAGAGACACGATATTCTGAATTCAGCTTAGTCTCAGGCATCCACATTCCGAAAACATCCATCTTTAGACTGGAATAGTGCCCTCTGGGTTAATCTTCAACAAATCTTCTCTTAGAGCAAAACCTTTTACCAAGTACCAGGTCGCATTTCCTTATGGCCCAGCCTTCCCCAGCTTCACACAATTAACAATCTCAGGTTGTCCATGCAAGAACAAGTGATTCATTGCTTGATTTTTTAAAGGAGTCAGGCTCTTAAACCACAACAAATATTAGTCACAGAGTATTAAATACTTTTACAAAACCACACATTTCAAACAAACACCAGCTAACACCCCAAGGACCATGCACATCAGAACCCCTAGAATTTTTCAGGAACTCAAGTCTTGGCAGAACTCAATTATAAGTAATATGTTGAATCACAGGCAACAAAAATGTCTAGTTCACCTGGCATTTTTAGCAACTTGAGTTCTACTAAGCAGCACTCGTGATTTTTAGAACTTAAAGTACCAATGTAATCATCCCACAAAGGTTTAAATTATGTTCTGAAGACTTTGGGCACTGGGAACAAATATTTAAAAGGTAGAGAAGAATAACTGTTTTCAGTAACCAGAAATTTGATCATGTAGAAAAACAAAGTTTGCCTTATGTGGGGCTTATTTTATCAACGTCTATGATTCATCAGGAAAGTGTCATTCATTTTTGGGAAGCATACCAGTAAACATTAGCATGGATATTAACATGCTCAACTGTTACAGACAAATCTAATGAGGCCTGTGAGTTTTGCAAAAAAAAAAAAACTGGGGGGTTGTTAACCTCCAACAATGCAGAAATTAATTTATAAATACTGTATTCATGCTATGTGTAATGAAAGATGTTTTCAAATACTGAGTGGGCTTTTTTACACAAAGATGACGATCACGCATCAGATTACTGTGACTTCTGTATCACACTCTGAAAAAAATGACGAGTCATAGGAGCTTGCTCTGCAATGCTGGCAGACACACCCACCTTGCAAGTCTCCCTAGCCTAAAGGGCGGCAGATGAGAATGCAGACACATCACACCTCTTGTTTCATCCCACCCTACTCCCCACACACACCTACTACTTCCGAGAAAGTCCATCGCAAGCTTCTTAAAGGAGTCTAATTTTTACCCAAATATTTTCACCTCAAGGGTTTTTACTGTATTTTTTTACTCAAGCCTTTGGCTTTCCACAATATATGAGATATGAATATTGTAATTAACAATAATACAAAATAAAAATAATGATACTGGTGAGTGAAGCAGTACTTTAATTAGAAAAATTATAGTTGCTAATTATTAATTTATATCAATTTTTCCATAATACTTTTTAGAATATACAAATGGACTAAAGATAAGCAGCATAAGAAATGCTTAATTTAATATAATTAAATATGAGAATGTCCTTCAGGAAAGAAAAGTTAAATATAGCTTTTAATAATAATAAACTTTTATAAGGTTCAGTTCACAGGCTTTTAAAATATTTTTGTCAAGATCAAAGCACACACTTTGACAAAGAGGTCATTTCTATACTGAACAAAAGTGACATCAACAAAATGACCCCAAATTAGCCAACCATGTCACAGTTCTCAAAGAAGGAGCCTGATGTATATCGACAGCCTCAGAGAAGACAGAAGATCCCAGCTCTGGATGTGCTGCTGTACAACGTAAGAGGAGAACATCGAAAATAAATGGCCTCATCAAATTCCTCTACAACAATTAATTTTTTTTTTTTTTTAAGTTAGAGTCCCACTCTGTTGCCCAGGCTGGCGTGCAGTGGCACACTCACGATCACCCCAGTGTCAACCTGCTTGGCTCCAACAATCTTTCCACCTCAGCCTTCCAAGTAGCCGGAACTATAGGCACGTGCTACCACTCACCTGGCTAATTTTCGATTTACTGTAGAGATGAGGTCTCGCCAAGTTGCCTGGGCTAGTCTTGAACCCCTGGGCTCAGGCAATCCTCTCACCTCAGCCTCCCATAGTGTTGAGATTACAGGCGTGAGCCACCATGCCCAGTCAATTAATTCAATTTTACTGAAGAAAATGATTAACCATGGTTAGAACTAACCAGATAGAATTATCTGCTGTAACCATTAGATTAAAATCAGTTATTTTCTAGAATATCTCTTTGGAAAGTAATATAAAACTAATATCCCATAGACTAGCAATCAAAAGAGTCAAGTAACTATTTACCAAGAAAATTCCCTCTCTATTTACAAGAAACCTAAGAGTAGTATTAGATCAACGCAGCTGCCATTCAGCAACAAAAACTGCAACTCAAAACACTTTCTCAGTAACATCTAGTGTGCACTACAAACAGTGTTAACAAAAATCCTCTCAGAAATTAGTGAACACAAACGGAATGCCAGTCCATAAAGCTTTCCATAATGACCTGGGGGGCCTGCGGTCTCCCTCCCACTTTGACATCCAGCTCCACAGCACGAGCAATCGTCTGTCCTCCTTCTAATAACTCAGTAACCTGTGTTTCCCTCTAAGCATGACTTCTTCTTGTACCTGAGGCCTGCAGTGAGCGATCAGGAAGGCGAAGAAGCCAGGTGGCCCTAAAGAAAACAACAACGGAGTGGCCAGCGGTGAGGCCCTCGTGGCTCCGCCCAGGCACCGGGCACCAGGTGTGCCTGCAGGGACTGCTCTCAAGTTTCCTTGATCACCGAATCATCCAAAAACCTGGAACGTCCTGCTCCATGCTTCCAAAAGGTCCCCAGTGTTTCTAGTCATCACTGCAGTCACAAGGGCCTACTCCCCATACTTTTCATTTCTGGCCCGAACTCAGTTTCCAATCATGACTTTTTGAAATTATCATATATTGATTTCACGTTTTACAAACCTTTCCAAAGTTTAGCAAAATACTAGAATGGCCTGAATATCTAGTCGAAAACGATTCCCATTTTCTATATGGGACATTTTGCTTCAACATTGACTGGACAATAACACAAACCCCTTGCTAGATGACTCCTGCCCCTTCAAACGTGCTGCAATTGGTTGTTCAAATATAAAGCATGTCTCTCCCAGGACTTCATACTCCTTGATGATGCTACAGCCCTGATAACCAGGACCTCCCTCCTGAAATTCTCTCTTCCTCTGGCTTCAGCAGTTTCTCCTTCCAACAGCAACCTGTCCGTGTCTGACTCGTTCTGCCTCTGCCACTTCAGTAACATGAGGGGGTTCTCCAAGCTCTGTCTTTGGCTCCTTGTTTTCTTGCCTTATTGTTACCAGTTTTAGCTTGACAGTCTCATCCAAATGCCGTGCGCCTTCAGGTATCATTCTCAGTGAGTTTCCCAGACTTACCTCTCTAACACTGGCCCGGGTCCCAAGATCCAGACCACAGCTGACAAGACAGACACGCCTCAAAAGACTGCTCAACACAGCACCGCCCAGTCAGGACGCCACCAGGTGAAGTCAGCAACAAAGAAAACACTACCCACCACTTCAGTCATTCCCTAAATGTCTCCACCTGACAGTCCAGACCGGCACATGGCACTCAAATTCCAACCCCGAACTCCTCACCTTCCCCTGAAACCTTCCACCCCACCTGTGCCACCTTGCGAGAAAAGCTTCGTCTACAGCAATTCCCTCTTCTGCGCTTCCAGACCCAAGCTGCTGTCAGATCTTACTGAACAATATTATGGCATCTCTGGAATCCGACTCTTTTTATTTTCCAATGGCATATGCTAATTAATATAAGCACTTAATATGAAACTGCTAGAACTGCTAGCCTCCTAACCCATCGTCCCATCTGGAGTTTTCAACCGTATGAAGCACTGCAAAAGTAACTTGATTTCCTCATGAGGACCCAGTGACCACCCCAGTTCTTTATCCTTGCAGTATCTTCACCGATGCAGTCATAAGGTTACTTCGAGCCTTACTTACACGTCTCCACTTCACGTAGTCTACCAAACATAACCAGCTTTATTCTTTCCTCATAATGTTCATTCTCACAGAACGGTCCTCCCTTCCCTTTAAGCTAGGAAAATCAGAGGGAATGGAGAGATAAATGAACAGAATGTGATGAAGAAACAGGTAAAGATAATGAGTGAAAAAGAAGAACCAAGGACGAATATTAGACTTCTAGCTTATACAATGAGTTATGTGATGACACCCTTCAGTTAAAACTGGAGGTGCGCCGGGCTCGGTGGCTCAGCCTGTAATCCTGTGCCTTTGGGAGGCTGAGGTGAGTGGATTGCCTGAGCCCGCGGGTTCGAGATCCGCCTGGGCAGCGAGACCTCATCTCTACAATAAATCAAAAAATCAGCCGGGCGTGGTAGCGTGTGCCTGTAGTTCCAGCTACTTGGAAGGCTGAGGCGGAAGGATCGCTGGAGCCCAGCAGGTCGAGGCTGCGGTGGCCAGAAGTGGCCACTGCACTCCAGTCTGGGCGACAGAGTGAGACTCCAACTCAAAAAAAAAACTGGAGGTGCTGGGAAGAGTTCAAAACTTACACTGTAAAGTGACTTTGAAATCGCCAAGTTATAAAGGGTGGCAGACAGGCAGATGGACATAGATCTTGGTCTCAGAAGAAAGGCACAAACGAGAGATGTCACTCTTCGAATAACTGAAATACAGATGATAATTTAAGCCACAGGTTTGCTTAGATATCTAAAATAAACAGAGGTAAAATAAAAACAGAAAAACATTTCAAAAGAAGAAACCTGGAACATGCTGATGTTAGAAGCCAAGTAGAGAGGGAAGAGTTAGTTGAAAAGACGATTCAGAAATAATCAGAAGAATGGAACGTTCCAGAAGCTACAGGGGAAAGGTAAACTTAGAAGAAGGCATGATCAACAGCACTGGATGCTCTCAAGAAGAAAGGCAGGATGAAGACAGGAACGAAGTCCATTTCATTTAGCACCATGGACGGCTCCATGGCGACCCCAGCTGGCGTCTGTTTGGACAACGGAGAAGCCAGCGTGGAACGGCTGGAGAAGTGACACTGGGAAGTGACGAAACGAAGGCAAGAAGTCAGCAGGTGAAGGCAGGCCCTTCCAAAACTGTGGCTGTGAAAGGAAGGAGACAGCGGAGAGGATGAAGTGGGACCAGGCGGGACATGCCACAGGGCATGGAGTTCAGTTCAGTCCGGCAAGCAGTCCGGCCTCCTCTACCCACAGAGCTCGCACACAGTGCTCTTTCCCACCAAGCTCAGGCCCAAGGCAATCCACCCACAAGACCCACGACCACGTAGTTCTGAATGTATTGGTCACAAATTAGACTAGGGAAAACATTAAGAAACGAGAGCTGAAAAGAAGAAATAAGACTATGGGAGAAACACATTTTAGTCAGAAGACCTAGAAAATAATTAAAACTATTTGCAGATGGCCTGATGGAATTCCTGGAAAATCCCAGAAAACCAGTAATAACACTCAAGAGACAAAAGAATTCAGCAAGGTGGCAGGAAATAAAATGAACATGCAACAATCATACCATTCCTATACACAAATAATAACTAAGTAGAATATGTAAGGACAAGAAAACCCCACCTAAAAGTAAAATATTTAGTAATAAGCAGAATGTTCAAGACCTACATGAAGAAAAAGAAACAATATTTAAAGATCCAAAAGTAGGCCTGAATAATTGAAAATAAATACCCTGTCCTTCGTTAGTACATTTTAATATGTCATAAATTTACAAATGTAATTTGAATCCAATAAAAATTTTAATGAGGTTTTATGAAGCTAGACAAGTTGATATTGAAGTTTAAGTAGAAAAGTGAAGTTCAAGAAAAGCTAGGAAACATTAAAAAGAAACATATAAGGGGACTGCCTCATTAAAGCATGCTGCAGATATTAAAGCATACTACAAAGCTTCTATAATTAAAAAAGTATGGTACTGCTGCATAAATAGATAGGCCAGTGAACTAGCACAACAAAAAAATTCAGACATAGATTCAGCTACAGATAGAAATCTATTATATGATAAAGGTGCTATCAAGAATCATTAGTACAAGGATAAACATTTTAAGCAAATGAATAGACAGTTGGAAGAAAGAAAAAGATAAAATTCGGCCCATTTCTCATATCATACACAAAAATAAACTCCAAATGGGTCAGAGATCTAGTTGCAAAAAAAATCAAATTATATAAATACTTTTCAAAATTGGGAAGAGGGTATGAAGTCTTCAATAAGCTAAGAATTTATCAGAGAAAAAACTATTTAGGCCAGGCATGGTGACTCATACCTATAATCCCAGCACTTCTGGAGGATCTCTTAAGCACAGGAGTTCAAGGCCAGCCTAGGCAACACAGTGAGATTTCGTCCCTACAAAAAATTTTAAAAACCAGCCAGGCATGGTGGCATGCACCTGTGGTCCCAGCTACTCAGAGGCTGAGTGGGAGGATAACCTGAGCCATGATTGAGCCCCTGCACTCCAGTCTGGGCAACAGAATGAGATCCCAAGTTTAAAAAAAACAAAAAGATAAGGGGGAAAAAAAGGCTTTTTATGGCACTAAAATACAAACACAAATCTTTTTCATAATACACCACAAAAATACACCACAAGCAAAATAAAAAAGATGACAAGCTGGGGAAAAAGCATTTGCAAAGTATATCACAGATAAATAGCTAATGTATCTACGAGGAACTTTCAAAACGGAGAGAGAAAAGTCCAAATAGCCTATAGATAGTGGCTCTTAAACATACGAAAGACATTCAACTTCACACATATAAGATGGATGCAAATTACATATACACTGAGATGCCATTTCTCACCTACCACCTGGCAAAAACTCAAGTTTCCCAGTGTACTCTGCCAAGTTGGGGGGACAAGGGCATTCTCACACGCTGCAGGGAAAACAATAAAGGTGGTGCAACCCAACACAGAGGAACTGCACAGTGCTTTAACAAGACTACACAGACATTTGCCTTCAGAGCCCCCTTTTCCCCATTTAAAAGACGGCTCCTTGTTGTGTTGTGGAAGGGGGCTTTTAAAAAACATCTACAATGTCAAAACTTAGGCTAAACATGTACTCAGCCTTTTCACAGTTAAACATGTACTCAGTCTTTGCACAGTTAAAAGGTTCCCTTCCTGGAAACTGGCAACAGGACTTGCTGGCTAGGTTAAACTCTCTAACAGTTTTTGGGTTTTTTCGCTTCTGTGAACCATGCTTGCATTGCTTGAAAGGTACCTAGGCCTCCAGGATGTTGCGGTTTAGCCCACTTGAAAAGTCCCAATGTGGTTCAGGCTTTCTTCAGCAAATCCCTACAGCTAATCAGGGCCTCTTGCTGTGGGACTGTTATGCCCAGCAGGCAAGTGGCCACCGGCCCAGCTCTTGGCTTAATAAAAACCTCTCCTTTTTATAACTTAAACTTCTGGTGTTGAAGTCTGTGAATTAAGCGCTCAGACCCTATTTCATTTAGGGCCTCGTCCGGGATATCCGAGAGCTTAACCCCCAGCCCCAATCACCAGCTGACCTTGTGGGTCTGCATACCTGCGAAACTCAGTGTTCGTCGGGCCTGGTGAGTCTGTGGACTCACAAACGGTTGATTGTCGTCTCTGGCAGACTCACAACGTCCCCAGAGCCCTCTGAGAGGTGAGTCAAGTTCCTGTTTTGTTTGTGCGCACATCTGGTTGGACCTGCAGGAAAGCTGGACGCAGCACTAATTCCTGGGTCTGAGGTCCCAGTGAGACGTCACTGGGCCCTCCGGTACTGCCCTCGGCAGTTAGTTCTGTCTGTTCAGTTTGTGTTACTGTCTTTATTTTTTCAGTGTTAGTCACTGTTGTGTCTGTCATTGCTACAGACATTATGGGGCAGCAGTGCTCTAAGCCTGACACCCTTCTGCAACTGGTTTTGTGCCACTTCAAGGATTTCCAAGGAACAGCACAGCAGTCAGGTTATCAGGTAAACCAAGGAAACCTAACCACCTTTTGTTTCCTCGAATGGCCCACATTTCCTAATTGCAGCTGGCCACCACTGGAGGGAACTTTCAACCCTGCCATAGTGGGGAAGGTCCGACAGTTTGTCTATCGACGCCACCCGGACCAGATCCCGTACATCAGTACCTGGTACCTCCTGACAATGCAGCAGCCACCATGGATGAAGAAAGCTGAAAAGAGAGCTAATTCTTCTCGTGTTTTAGCCCTACAGGAAACTCCAAAAGCCAAACCTCCAGTCCTCCAGAGCCCACCGGAGGACGATGAAATTCCCCCGCCCTACTCTACATCTGAGCGGGACCGGAGGGCGCCCAAGGTTCTCAGCCCGTCACTCACCAGGAGTGGGTCCTCATATCAGCCCCTCTATCCCCCTCTTCCCCATGCGTCTTCCGAGGGCCCAACCACCTCCGACAAACCGACTAACCCTGACTCATCTTCAGGGAACTCAGAACCACAAACTTCCACAGTCCTTCCCCTGAGACAGGCCCTGGGACCAGACGCAGGAGATTCAGGAGGTCAGCCCTTTATGGCTTATGTCCCTTTCTCTACTAGTGATCTTTACAATTGGAAACAAAACAAGCCGGCGTTCTCCGAAAAACCTCAGAGACTCATAAGGCTTTTAGAAACTATTGTCTTCACCCACCAGCCCACTTGAGATGACCGCCAACAGCTCCTCCAAGCCCTTTGTACTGCGGAGGAAAGAGAACAAATCCGTCAGGAGGCAAGGAGATTAGTCCTGGGACCGCATAGCAGACCAGCAGAGCAGGACCATGTGGACCGTGCCTTCCCCACTGAGAGGCCTAATTGGAACCCAAACACCTATCGCGATCCTGAAAAAGGGGGAAATGGCCAGTTAACCTGGACAAGACTCCCACAAGGATTTAAAAACTCTCCCATGCTGTTCGATGAAGCTCTCCGCCAAGACCTCCGAGCTTTCCAGCAACAGCACCCTGAAGTGACTCTGCTACAGTATGTTGATGATCTGTTCATCGCAGCCACATCAGAAGGTGAGTGCCTGCATGCCATCAGGCACCTGCTTAAAGAACTTCGGACTCTGGGGTATAGGGTGTCAGCAAAAAAAGCTCAGCTCTGTGTGACTGTAGCCACATACCTTGGGTACAACCTCGAGGGAGGTAAAAGATCCCTAACTGCCCAGCGCATTCGGGCTATAGCAGGCATCCTGGCCCCAGGAAGCAAAAGGCAGGTCCGGGAAATCTTGGGAGCTGTAGGATACTGCCGACTATGGATCCCCTAAGTTTGCTGAACTCGCAAAACCCCTCTATGAAATAACCAAGGGACCAGAGGCTAATTTTAAATGGACACCAGAGCGGGGCAAAGCTTTCCAAGCCCTTAAAACCGCCCTGGTCTCAGCTCCGGCCCTGGCCTTGCCAAATATCGAAAAACCTTTCCACCTTTATGTGGATGAAAGACAAGGCGTCGTCCGGGGGGGTCCTAACCCAAAAGCTCGCCCCATGGAACAGGCCCGTCGTCGACCAGTCAAAAAAACTGGACCCGGTAGCCTCGGGCTGGCCATCCTGCCTGTGGGTTATAGCAGCCACTGCCATGTTAGTAAAGGACTCAGACAAACTAACACTGGGGCGGAATCTGACCGTCACGGCCATGCATGCAGTGGAGTCTTTACTCCGAGGGGCCCTGACAAATGGATGTCGAATGCCCGAATAACCCATTATCAAGCGCTGCTTTTAGATCAACCCCACGTCAAGTCCCAGCATACCCCCAGCTTGAACCCCGCAACTTTACTACTGGAGGAAAGTCCCACGGGGCCACTGCATTGTTGTTATGAAACAACTGAGTTCCAGAAGCTGCACTGGGACCTAACCGATGTCCCGAGAACAAACCCCGACCTGACGCTTTTCTTGGATGGCAGCAGTTTTATCCAAAATGGAGTAAGGTACGCAGGGGCAGTGGTGGTCACTCTACAGGGAACTATTTGGGCTGAGCCGCTTCCGCAGGGAACATGGCCCAAAAAGCAGAACTGATTGCCCTAACCGAGGCCCTGAAAGCAGGTGAAGGAAAAGTTGTCAACATTTACACTGACAGCAGGTACGCGTTTGCAACTGCACACGTTCATGGGACAATTTACAGAGAACGGGGATTGCTCACCGCAGAGGGGAGAACTATAAAAAATAAAGCGGAGGTCTTAGACCTCCTGGCAGCAATATGGGCCCCCAAACAGGTGGTCATCATTAATTGCCCGGGCCACCAAAAAGGGAACTCAAAAAAGGCAATAGGAAATAGAAAAGCAGATCAAGCAGCCAGAGAAGCTGCTTACCACAGAACCACCTGCCTGCTGGTGCTGCCTCCTCCAGTTCTATGTGAGTCACCAAAACAGACAGAAGAGGACCTCCTTGCTGCACAGAAATTGCAGACAACCTCAAACCCAGACGGATGGCTTCCACTTCAGGACAGCAGAACCTTCCTCCCTCGATTCCTGGGACAACAAATCCTAAGGCAGCTCCACGAAGATACTCATTTGGGAAGGACAAAACCAACCGAACTTATGAGAAAAGAATTCTATCTCCCTCATCTGGACCAGCTCGCCCAGGAGCTCATTCAAGGCTGTGTGTCATGCCAGCAGACTAATAATGCTAAGATCAGTGTATCCACCCCAGGGGTCCGAGATAGGGGCCTAACCCCCGGGAGACATTGGGAAATAGATTTTACAGAAGTCAAACCCAGGCAATATAAATATAAATACCTATTGGTCTTGATAGACACCTTCTCGGGATGGGTCGAGGCACTTCCTACAAACTCTGAAACTGCTTCTGTAACAGTAAAGAAACTCTTAAAACGACATCATACCAAGATATGGTCTACCTATCTCAATAGGCTCAGATAATGGCCCAGCATTTATTTCTAAACTTACTGAAGGTATTGCAAAAACCTTGGATATAAATTGGAACTTACATTGTGCTTATCATTCCCAGAGTTCAGGACAGGTAGAGAGAATGAATCGGACGCTTAAGGAGACTTTATCCAAATTAACCCTGGAGACCGGTGAAGGTTGGGTAACACTCCTTCCCTATGCCCTCTTACGGACCAGGTGTACCCCTACATCAAGGGTCTGACCCCTTCAAAATTCTGTTTGGATGGCCCCTGCCGTTACTTCCAAAAATTGGACTGGAAAAAGCACTAGAACTGTCTAACCATAATTTGCTTCAGTCATTGCAGGTTCTTCAAAGAGTTCAGTAAGAGCCTGTCACTGAGACTGTGCAGGCAGCCTTCCAGAAACCGGTTCCGGAACATCCACACCCGTTCCAGCCCAGTGACCAGGTCTGGATAAAACAGCACAAAGCTGAGGCTCTCACTCCAAGGTGGAAAGGACCCCACATAGTAATCCTTACTACTCCTACGGCCATCAAAGTCAGCGGTATCCGCCCCAGGATTCATCATTCACAAGTAAAGGCAGCCACCACCATGCCCCCGGAAACATGGAAAGTCATCAAACCAGCTACTGGAGAAGATCCTCTAAAGATAAGACTTTTGCGGGCCAGTATCTTAATCATATTCCTTGCATACTTTCCCCAGCTTGAGGTCTATTGGTGTAAGCCGTGCAATCCCTATACTCCAGGGAACTATTCCTGGGAACTGACAAATACCATCACTGGGACCGTAATTGCCCCCTACAGAGGAAGTGGGCAGCCTGTCTTTAATTTTGACCTTTGTAAATTATGGCCGGGTCTAACCCCCGGGGGCACACACTGACGAATGCGGCACCTTAGCTTATGAAAAAGGACTTAAATCTGTTGGTTTTTATACTTGCCCGGCATCGGGACCAGCCCATTGCCACAAAGCAGGACAATACCACTGTGCTGCATGAGGGTGCGAAACTATTGCTCCTTGGAAAAACCGAGGCCCTCACATAAGCCTACGTAGAAAAAAAGCCTGCTTCCTGATGCAGCCAAATACAAACAGGCAACCCACTTAAACTCATTGTAATACTTTGGGATACCCTCAGCATTCACCAGGTATGGGAAATGGGTAAAACGTGGGGGCTCAGAATGTATGCTGAAAGACCCGATCCTGGCATGCTGTTTACTATTCAAAGGCAGGGCATCCCCCACATCCTAAATCCTATGGGCCCCAACAGCAACTTGATTCTCCAAAAACCTGAACCTTCTGAACGCCCCCCAACCCAACCACCCCAGACGTCTAGTTCTACCTACCCTACAATTTCGGGGGCAGGTCCTGCTCCCCTACCCACCACATTAGCGTCCAGAAATGAAAATCATTTTCTCCCTATGCTATCCGTGTTTACCGATTTGCAAATGCTACTCGTCCTGAAGTAGCAAGAGACTGCTGGCTATGCCTAGACCCTCAACCCCCTTATTACGTAGGAATTGCAGTGAACTCCTAAATAGGCCACACTGAAAAGCACGTATGCGTTCCTAACCTCACTGCAACGCAGTCCTTAGGGCTATGTCCCTGGGGACAGACCTCGGCCCTTACTCTGGGAGATCTTCCAGGACGTGGATCTTGCCTTCATTCTCCCTCTTATAATATAAGTCATTCTCCCTACCAAATGTTGTGTGATGCCACCTCTGTAATCAGTATCCCCAATCCAAAAACCTCTAAAGATCTCCACATGGCTGTTGCACCCCCACCACCTGGTTTGCTTGTACGCAAGGTATAACACCCTGTATTGCTTTAGAATATTTCAGGGACACCGCAGAAATCTGTCTTAGTGCATATGCTACCCCAGGTACACATCTATGAAGGAACGGAGGGATGAGAACACCTTGAACTCTCAGGCCTCGGGCGATCCAAGTGGGTCCCCATATTAGTGCCCCTCCTCATTAGCCTAGGAATTGCAGGGTCCACAGCAATAAGTACAGCTTCTCTGGTTGCTGGGGACCAAAACCTCAAAGAGCTAAGTAAACATGTTGATAAGGACCTAGGACTCCTGGAGTCGAGCATATCCCGCCTAGAACAGCAAGTCAGTTCCTTAGCCGAGGTCGTGCTCGACACAGGAGGGGACTTGATCTCCTCTTCAAGAAGCAGGGAGGGCTATGCATGGCCCTGGGGGAAGCATGCTCTTTCTATGCCAACCAATCCGGGGTCATCCGAGACACTCCTGCCCTGGTAAGAGACAATCTAAAACAAAGAGAGCTGCAAAGACAAGCCTCGGAAAATTGTTATCAGTCCCTCTTCTCTTGGTCTCCCTGGCTCACAACCCTGATCTCGGCAGTGGCGGGACCTCCTCTCCTGCTCCTAATAAGTATAACAGTAGGGCCTTGCTTAATTAAAAGTCTCCTTGGTTATGTTAAAAATAGTGTGTCATCAATAAACTTAATGGTCCTCAGAACTCAATATAATCCCCTATATGAAGAGTCAATGATGTAACTCCAGGAACAACTGAAAGGGGGGAATGTGGAAGGGGGTTTTTAAAAAACATCTACAATGTCAAAAATTAGGCTAAACATGTACTCAGCCTTTGCACAGTTAAACATGTACTCAGCCTTTGCACAGTTAAAAGGTTCCCTTCCTGGAAACTGGCAACAGGACTTGCTGGCTAGGTTAAACTGTCTAACAGTTCTGTGTTTTTTTTTTGTTTTTTTTTTGCTTCTGTGGGCCATGCTTGCATTGCTTGAAAGGTACCTAGGCCTTCAGGATGTTGCGGTTTAGCCTACTTGAAAAGTTCCAATGTGGTTTAGGCTTTCTTCAGCAAGTCCCTACAGCTAATCAGGGTCTCTTGCTGTGGGACTGTTATGCCCAGCATGCAAGTGGCCGCCAGCCCGGCTCTTGGCTTAATAAAAACCTCTCCTTTTTATAACTTAAACTTCTGGTGTTGAAGTCTGTGAATTAAGCGCTCGGACCCTATTTCAATGTCACCCAGGCTGGAGTGCTGTGGTGCAATCATAACTTGCAGTGGCCTCCAACTCCTGGGCTCAAGCAATTCTCCCACCTCAACCTACCAACTAACAGGGACTCAGGCACAAACCCACACCCAGTTGATCATTTGTCCTTTGAACCAGCAATCTTTTTTCCAGGAATTTGCCCTGAACCTGCAGCAACATGAAAATACATACCAATCCAGCACATGTACAACTGCAAAATATTAGTGCAAGCACAAGAGCTGCTTGAATAAACGACAATACATACACACAGTGAAGTCGTAAGCCTCCATAAAAATGAATGAGCAAGGTCTCTTTGAACTGATATGGAGTAATTTCCAGGAGATACTGATAAATTAAAAAAAGGAAAATGCCAAAGAACATATATAATATGCTACCGTTTGTGTAAGAAAGGGGAAATAATAAAGCATGAATCTATCCACTTATCCTTGTAAAGATGAGTACAGCCCAGTAACAATTTACTGCTGGTTTTCTACCAAGGATGGGGTAGAACGGGATGGAGTGACACTTTTCTGAGTCTACTTTCTTGTCAAGTTTTACCTTTTGGGAAAGCAAATGACAGTTTTCTACTTAATAAAAAAAATAAAATAAAAAGGATGTGAAAAAAGGAAGGACACGAAGGCTAGAAGAAAGCTAAAACAAGTGAGCCCAGCTGTGCTTCAAATTAGCACCACATCCACACTTCAGGGATGAGAAGGAAAGATTGTGTCCAAGGATCTGTGAGTGCATCCCTTGATTATAGGCCCAGAGTCGAGGAAGGTGAGGAGGGACAGCTTCAAGCAAACCTTGAGCTCTGGGTGGTAGAACTGTTTCTTGTGATGGCGTGGCTAACCAACCCTGAAACTCCTTCAGATGTGCTGCTAAGCTGAGGAACTAATTAGCAATGTGTTGATACTGCTGAAGGCCACGGTTCCCACTGTGAAAGGAGGGGGGACACACAAACGGAAGGCGGCAAAGGTCCAAACTTTACCTGCATGAGGTCCACTTGTGCACCTGATCCTGAACTGTACCCCACATCTTCAAAATAAAATAAATTACATTAGAAAATAAAATAAAAGGTCCTGAAAGCCAAGACCCAGTAGCAATGTGCACACTAGTGCCAAGACCTTGACCACTATTATCACTTCCCACTAAAAACAATCAGAGCTCTTCCATGGCTGCTTCCAGAGCTGGGCGTAATAGATACAAGATAAGCCCACAACGACCAGTTTGGTCAGAAAGGCAGGAAGCACTCAAGTGTGCGGGGGAGGACCGCCACACACTTCAGCCAACCCAGCCTGGACAACCTGAGAGCCCGAATAATTCCCCAAGCCACTGGAGAAAAATAACAGAAATCCATGAACTCATGTCAACGATAAATAAAAATAGAACAGAAGGGGCTGTCTGCAGCAGAATGCTGATGCTGACTGGTAAATGGGGAAGGAGGGCTGAAACTGGAAAATAAGCAGACTGCAATCATTAAAGAAAAATCAGATCAGGTGAGAATCATCACTTGCTGCTAATGTGGTGGAAGGTCTGGTGAGAAGGGATCTCTGCAAGGTCTTGAACTGTTTGCCCACAGACTGCTTGTTACTTTCAAGGGAAAAAATAGGAACTCCACAGTGGAGAAATCTGACAATACCCAGACCTGGTGATCAAAACTGACAGCGTGCCTCTAGGTGTGATACCCTGACAAGGACACATCATCATTTATGCAGTATTGTGGTTGGAATATATCATCTAAATGTGATCAACAGGAAATAGCAGACAGTTCCTTCCACATAAGGAACGGTAGGTAGGCAGGCAGGTAGGTAGGAAGGAAGGTAGGTAGGCAAGTAGGTAGGCAGACAAATAGTCAGGTAGGTAGGTATGTAGGTAGGCAGGCAGACATGTCGGTAGAAAGGCAGGCAGGTAGGTAGCTAGGCAGGCAGGCAGACAAATCAGTAGGTAGATAGATAGGTGGGTAGGTAGGTCGGAAGGAGGGAAGGAAGGAAGGCAGGCAAGTAGGTAGAAAAGTAAGTAGGTAGGCAAACAAATACGTGGGCAGGTATGTAGGTAGGCAGGCAGGCACATAGGTAGAAAGGCAAACAGGTAGGTAGGTAGGTTGGTAGGTAGGAAGGAAGGAAGGAAAGTAGGTAGGTATGTAGGTAGACAGGTAGGCAAGTAGGTAGTTAGGTAGATGGGTAGGTGGGCAGGTTAATGAAAGGCTGTATTATATTAAATGTCAATGTCATAAAAGACAATGAAAAGCTGTGGAACCAATCCAAATTAAAGAAGGCAAAAGAGTCATGACAATGTAATGCAGTATCTGATTCCAGACTGGATTATTACTGAAGACAGAAAATGTTACAAAGGATATTACTGGGTCGCCTGACAAAATTGGAATATGATGAGAGATTAGATAGAAGCATTTTACCGATGATAAATTCACTGAAGCTAATCACTGTACATAGTTATGGAAGAGATAAGACCCCTACTCTTAGGAAATACATACTGAAGGATTTTTAGAGAATGGTCATGATGTATGCAATCTCTGCCCAAACAGTTCAGAAGAAAATTGTGTGGGATGAATGTGGTGGCTCATGCCTGCAATCCCAGCACTTTGGCAGGCCAAGGCAGGAAGACTGCTTCACTGGCAATAATGCGAGATCTGTGCCTCTGCAAAAAAATTTTTAAAATTCACTGGTCATGGTGGCACATGCCTGTAGTCCCAGCTACTTGTGAGACTAGGGAGGAAGGACTGCTCGAGCCCAAGAGGTTAAGGCTACAGTGAGCTGGGGTCCCATCACTGCATTCACACCTGGGCAATAGAGCAAGATCTGGTCTCTAAAAATGAAAAAAAATTGTATGCATGCCGATGTGTGTGTGCCAAGGGAGTAAAGAAAGGCGAGTACCCACATGATAAAGCAAATGGGGTAAAATGTAGGTCAATCTGGGTAAAAACTATGCTATTCTTATTCCTACAACTCTTCTGTAAGGTTGAAATTATTTCTAATTAGAAGTGTTTGTAAAGTCAGCCATCTACTGTCTTTTCCTACCATATTACTCCCATGTTATAGCTGAGTAAACTATGTGCTCGCAATGGGAAGTCGCCAGGAGGTGAGCCCAGTCCGTCTCACTCGAGTGGAGCACTGGTTTCAGCTATCACAGCACACTATACTTTCAGTGTTAGACTGAGCCTCTATTCAGCCCTTCGTTTTCCAAAGCTGCTTGGTCTTCCCAAGCTTAGCTTCTGAAATTCCCTCTCAGTTGTCCTTCCCTCTTTTCCCCTAACCCGAGATCGACACCTCTACAATTGTGTCCTGTCTCTGGCTCTGCTGGATACAGCATTCTGGCCAGCTTTACTTGGGAGTAAATCCCCAAGGGAAATCCTAGGCTTTGGATTCTGGCTCTCACAGATTTAACCAGTCATACTATGCTCACTCCAGTAAGCGACTGGAGGCCAACGGTATTTTTCACCACTGTTTGCCACAACCAAACACACAGCCTCTTCTACATCAGAAATTCAGCAAGCATCTATTCGATGCTTCACTTGCTCCACTGCCCAGGGCTTTCCTCTTTTCCAGGAAACATGAGGAATAGACCACTTCCTCCCTTTTGTTCATCCACCAGATCTGACTGGGGCCTATTTCACATTTACATTCTAGACGATGTTTTCTCAGTTACTCCCACCCTCAGCAAGGCCTGCATGCTTAACCTCTTCAGCACACAAGGGCTACACTGACAGTATTTTGTACTTTTGTTTGATTGGCTTTTGTTTTCGGGTTTTTTTAAAAAGTACGCCATGGTCAAATAAATTTGGGAAATGTTGACCTGAACTAACTTACACCAGGTTCTCAGATCTTTTAATACATCAACATATCCTGTAATTCTCCTATGGGGAAGAAACTATTCAGTGCTTCCCAGACTTATGAGACCTTGTGATCTTTACCCTCCAAGCACCTCTGGGGAAGATGCACCACAGAATACACTTTGGGAATGCTTACTATTACTGAGAGAAAACATCGTAAGTATCCGGGAACTTGAGAAGATACTGCCATGGCCAAAATAAAACACCTTCTTAACATTAGCAGGGTGACATGAAGGTTTCTATATATACAAGGGGGTACCCCCCCAGAAAAACAGTATTATTTTTTGGATGGTGGGCCCCTTGTAGTACAGGCTTCCCCTGCTAGGTAAGTGTTCTAGGAACCCATCAGCATCAGTGTACCAGCTTCTGCGATTTTTTTTTTTTTTTTTGAAATTCTTTCAGTACGTTTGCCCACTTCCTCATGGGTGATTTAAAAGCACACCTGCCCACATCTCATTGCGTGTTCATCATTTTTTGACCAAAAATGACATAACCCCACCCCACCCTCCCCATTCATCTGATCTCATCCTGAGTGACATTTTTTTGTTCCCCCAAAGAAAGAAGTCCTCAAAGGGAAACATTTTGCTGATACAGAAGAGGCGAAACAAAAAATGGCAGAAGCACTTTAAGGCATCAAAACTCACAAGTTCAAAAACTATTTTGAGCAACAGGAAAAGCATCTCAACAGGTGTTTTGCATCAAACAGAGAGTACTCTGAAGGTGACTAAAGTTTAAACATGTAAGAATAAATACACCTAAAAAAAATAATAAATTCTGCCCGGACCCCTGCCCAAAATCCAAAGCAGCTATTGATTCTAATTGCAATTGCTTAAAGACAAAAAGCCTTTGGGATTAAATATCTGTCTACACCCAGCCCCACTAGAATCCTGGTGTGAGCTTCCACTTCCTCTCCCAACTCTTGAACTGCAGATGACCAACTCCAATATCAGCACCTCACAATTAAAACACATACACACAGGAGAAGAGGTTTGCATGTGACAGTGCTTCTCAAATTTTTACATTCTTATCAATTAGCTAGGAATTTTGATTAAATGCAGATCCTGATTCAGCAGATGTGGGGTTGGGCCCACGAATCTGCATATCTAGCAAACTCTCAGGCAACACCAATACTGTTGCTCCTGTTCTGGGTAGCAAGGGTGTAATGCACATCAGGAAAAAGGCTGAGGCCTCTAACTTGTATCTCACGGCTGTGTCTCTCAAACTGCTTTCCAAAGTCTAATTCTTCCACTGGAAGGCAATTAACTCCATTTACTTATCAAAGCAAAAATTGTTTAAGAAACTGAAGATGCTTAAATCACTATTATCCGCTGACTGTTTTTTTATTAGAAATGGCAGTTTCCCCGCAGATAGTCATAAAAGTGCATTTATAAAAAATCACTTTTAGTTAAAACCTCTGCCCTACTTCTAACTCCAAATGTTCACACCAGCAACACAGGAACACGGACTTTCCTGGTAGTCAGGAATTGTCTCCAATTCCTGCAATCTTAAGTCCAACCCCCACCCAAAAAAGACATGTATAAAGCCAGCATCTTTCTGAATGATTTACAGAAAGCAGCAGCTCATTTTAATAAAACCATCCCAAAACATAAAATTGATGGAACCAACTGCTGTGTTGGGCATACACAACAGCTGATCAAAATCATTCAAGATTTTTATTCTTACAGATTTTCTTCCTGGCTTTGAGAATTTGTCTCCCATCCTAACCTATTACCTTGATATTGAAGTCACTGAAATAAAGGAAAAAAGATCTTGAAATCCATAAAATAAAGTTTTTAAATACAAAGTAGGTCAATTCAAGAAAATTCTTTAATAAACTAGATCACACAACCTAATGCACATACTGAAACTAATAACCACTTTTCTATAATGTATTCTGTGTTACAAATTTCAGAGTCTATACTGAATAACCTCTCATGATGTCAAACACTGTGTAGTGTGGCTTTTCCCAGGCATAGCACTGTTATTTACAAAGTATCACGAAATTGCACACAATATATTACCCTCATTCCTTATCAAGGAAAACTTTGCAAAACTAGAGATTATTTCTCTTCATATCTAGATTTCTAGATATTAAATATTTTGATATTTTATTTAACTAAAATACAAAGACCCATTTCTTTGCATGTTTTCACGTGACGCCTTCACATGACTTTCTATACAAAGTAATTTTATAGTATTTTTGTCACAATGAAGGACAAAGATGAGCCAACTGTTTGGATTCCTCCCCTTTATGTTGTGTCTTTGATCACTAACAATGCTGTGTGAACAGCCAACAGAAGGCTGACATTTCATAAAATATGCAGTGATAAAAACTAATACTGTAGCATCTGGGAGCGATATATAAAATGCAGAAATACACCTAATAACTGAGATCTTAAATTACAAGTTACTAAAAGCTAAATAAAAAGCATACCTATGAATTTTTAAAATGGCAAAATTACAAAATTTTTGTATACCTATTTCTAAAAACAGAGTTTTAAAAATAATGTAAGTCTATTAGTTTATTACAACTCTACAACTTAAAAACCAGCTACCTTCTAAGATCAGGTTATCTGTACTACATACATTTCAACAACCATCACTGAAAGATACTGTACAGAATGCTGAAAAACTTTCCTTTTTCTTAGATACTTAAAAATGTTAAAACTGTTAATAAAAAAGCAATATGCCATTTTTATGACGAGATACCAAAGACAATGTCCAAAATAATTTTTAAACTATAATAATCTAAATAAATATACTCTCAACACATACTTTGACAATCTAAGCCTTAAAGTCCTTGGTGCACCACAGTAAGTATAATATAATATGCTCAAATGAGTTTAAATAATTTTAAATTCATTTGTAAACATGTGCGTTTGTTAACAGTGGACAACAGGGAAGGCACACAATAAAGACAATCCAAGAGCAATCATGTGAATTATCTTCGAAGCACTTGGTTTAATATTCCACCTATATCCATCAAAATCACAGTCCAGCAGAAGTGTTTTATTGTTTTGTTTTGTTTTTTTAATATATATGCTAAGGGGAAAATGAAAAAAATAAAAGACATATTCAGCACGTCAAGAACTCTGAATTACACTGTGACTAAAGAAAATTTATAACATTTAAGCATGTGGGAGGCAACTGTCCTTGTGTTTATAATTAGCGTCTGAATTTAGGGATTGTTCTCCTTAACGAATACTCACTGCCTGTTATTCTTACTTTGTTGGTTTTTCTTTTTTTAATGTCAGTTAATGGAGATAAATATTCTTTCCCTTCTCATATTTACATCAATGCTATTTAATTTTTTTAAAGCTGTTATAATAGGTTAAACAGCCGTCTCAACATCACTCTCCATCTCCCACTGGACAAAGAATGGCATTACAGGACTGAGAATAGAGAAGGCATATTTACATTCATAATGTCCCTAACTACAACATTTATGTAAATTATGATTTTACATTTACAAATACAATAATTTTCAGTTTCACTGCACATTTTGCCATTCTTTCAACATTAACTTTCCTAGGTTATTATATCCTCAAAAAATCATACCTATGAAATGTGTGATGTTGTTCAAGCCACTAGAAAAAACACCTGAAGCTAAAATAATAATGTATCTAATAATGTATTGACTTCTAGTCTAATCTTATTCTTCTACCAAAAAGAACTTCACTATACTAAGAGGTCTTAATCATCTGAGTTCACAAAATCTTCCTTTTAGAATTATTTTTACCATCGTTTAATTATTTCACATCATTTACATATCATATACATACCATATAAGTGATATACAAATTTACAACTGTTTTAATGTCAAGAATGTATTAATTATTCTTTCCATTATTTTGTCTACTGAATTTACCCAGACATAAAGCATAATCACTATTATGTGTACTTAGATGAAAAAAATTAAGTTTGAGCATCTGAAAACCCATGATTTCAACAGTAATTTACCCAAATAAAACTTTCTTTAAAGTAAGAAAAATAATATATACCAATGACAGCAGAAGAGGGAAAAAAAGAAGGCAACTTTCTGGGATTTTTAAATCAAAAAAATGACAACTCACATTCCTTAATTCTAACTAAAAAGACAATTATGAAACTTGGTGTAGAACATCATTCCCTCTCTTCTAGAATATAAAGTCCATTAAAGTAGCAGCCAAACCTCTCATTCAACTCTTTATCAATGGTGCTAGAGTGTCAGAAACCAATTAATACTTATGAAAAAAATGAATGGGCATTGATAATGAAGTGTACTTAGCCTAAGAGAAATGCAAAGAAATATACATGCCCCGGCTCACTTAACACTTCCCAATATAAGACCTACACCCAAGTAACAGTAACAAGTAATAGTGCAAAATGCTAGACAGAAAGACCTTGTGAGTTGCAACAAGGCAAACAAGAATTCTTAGAAGACAGTGAGACCACCATGGACCACACTGTTCCGGAAGATTCAAAGGAGGCAGACAAGAGTTGCAAGTTAGAAAAACGTATGAAAGCTTTAGAAGAGGAAAAACAATCTTGAAAGGGTATCATAGAGCAAAGTAGAGAAAAGACACAAAACACGTGAAATGGGGAAGGCCATGCAAACGTAGGAATGTTCCCCGTGTGTTGGTGCCATTCCCAGAGAAATCAAAGAGTTTTGTTATTTGGCCAGTGGAGGAAAAAACGAAGCAGTACTCAGGTCAGATGTATGGAAGGACCTGAAACACCACGTTGGAGGATCCAAACTTAGGTCTATAGGGCACCCGGGGCCAAGGAAGTTTCCTAAGGAGAGCAGCAGGGAAAAGCAATGCTTTAGAAAGATTCCTCTGACAGCAAGGAATGGGGCAGACTTCAGGAGAGCAAACCTGCCGGTTAGGAGACTTCTGAAGCATACCAGGAATAAAACTGTAGAGGAGTGAACTAGGCTTTTGGGAATGGTACAAAAACCACAAAGCCAATACACAGGCTGATTCGACAGGACGGGTGAGCAAGAAGACAGCGAATTCCTAGGTCTAAGATAAGGACCCTGCGGACCATGGGAGGGAAGCTACGGATGGCTGGACGTGGCCAGGGAAAACAGGTCAGTGGAAGAGAATGCTTTCCTCTCCACACGCAGGCTGTGCGGGGGAAGCCAACTAATTACGACAGGAGGAAAGGGAGGGAGAGATGCAAACAAGAGGACAGGGTTCAGATGGAGAGCTTTAGATTTTAGAGTTATCTGTGAGGATGCCAGAGTTACAATTTCTAAAAAGCAAAGGAAGAATACGGAGCAAAGACCAAGGATTATACTATACTGTCTAATACATCCTGTGAATGACTGGCTTTAGGACAGTTCCAGTCCAGGAGTAACTGAAGAAAGATGCGCATATGTCACAGAGAAGGCCCGGGCACAGATTCACCAGCGCTACTAGACAGCAGGGTCTTAGCATGCACTGCAAGGAAGCATCCCATTTAAATGTTAGGAGGCTGGTTTTTTTTTTTATTGTCATCGTTGTTGTTTAACGAAGAAGGGGGAAAATATATTAGGATACAAGCCAGAGGGAAAAGCTAAGTTTCCTAACCAGAGGAAACTATAAAACTTTTAAACATATAACTTATTGATTTGTTTCACTAAAAGAAAAAGTTAGGACATTTTTCTTTGAAAATGTTTTGATTTTAGAAGCATGTAAAGTAAATGCCCATAAGAGACTAAAAGAAAAACACATTCATGTGCTCTTTATGCTTGTTATCAAGTACATTTACTTCCCCTATTTTTCTACTTTTTCCCATCCATATTATCTCTTATCACCATTTTATCTAGTTTAAATCTCTGCCTACAAAGATTAGACACTACATTTTCATATTTCCTAATGTCAATAAAATAGTGCAATGAGAAAAAAGGTCTAACAATTTTTTTAAAAAACACATCCCCAATTTGAGCCTATTTACAGGGTAGAGTATATAGACAAGCATAGAAATCACAGGGGAAAAGAAATCAGGGAAAGTTCCCAGCTGCCATTTCACCATGGGCCTGGGACAGAGAATGACAGCACAAACTGTTAGAGAGCATGTTTGTTAGAGCATGTAAAATAAGGTTCGAAAAGAATGCATCCCGAGTGTGCTTTGTCTGAAGAGCCCTGGAAATCCCTGTGTCAGGATTTAGGGATTCCAAAGGAAGGGAAACGCTCTGTGAGGTTTGATCTTCACCACAGTGCATAAAGTAGAGATGAGCTCATTCATCAGCTCAAGACGGACATGTTCTAGCAACTTCCATGAATGTATGTACTCTACGTGGGTGTCGAACTACACTAAAAGACATTTACACTAATCAATAAGTCAGATATGTTCTTAAAAATGCTAAGTGGTTGTTTATGTGTGTTAGATTTTCTGTATGGCATATGAATTTACTTTTCCTGTATGATATAGTGAACTCGTGATGATAAATATATGGTATGTCTGCCGCCTACATTTTCACTGACAGCAAATGGAGTGTAAAACTGGCATTGTAAACTGAAGAGAAACAAATTAACTTTAGAAGTATGTAGCACTGGTTTTATCTTATGCAACACTAAATCTAAATGCTGATGGATTCATTATTAAATTAAGGGCACAAGTATGTGTAATTTAGCAAGTGTCAAATACCTATTTAGCTTATTATAAAATACAGAATTAAAAATCATAAACTGGTCTTTTTTTTCAGGCTGTCCAAAGAACAAGTTAATCCATTTGAATATAAATTACATTTTGTGCTTTGGGGAAAACTCCAGACTACAAATTTAAGTTGAAGAGTAGACATAAATGGTAATATGGTCATTAGATACACATGAAATACATAATTGTTTTCTTCAATTAAGGTAGCCTAATCTAATAAAAAATTTCAAACTTGTGAAACAAAAACATTCAAGTACTTTATTAAAAGGCAGCTGAACTAGTAAAATTATTTGTTTTTTAACAGTTGTTTAAATAAATGTAATGCGTAGCTAATTCTTTAGCATAAGAAAAGCTAACAGCAGAGGAGACTAAGCATGGTGGCTCAGGCCTGTAAAACCAGAACTTTAGGAGGCTGAGAGGGAAGAATCGCCTGAGGCCAGGAATATTTTTTTTTAAATCAATATTTTTTATTGTGATATTGTGGGGTACAGTTAAGGGTTACGTATACAAATATGCTTCGTTCAGGCACCCTTGTTGATAAGAGGTG
>NW_006992576.1:63465-70058 GCF_000164805.1 Carlito syrichta
TGAAAAAATGTTCAACCTCACTAATCATCAGGGAGATGCAAATCAAAACCACACTGAGATACCACCTAACTCCAGTCAGAATAGCAATTATCAATAAATAACAGTTGCTGGAGAGGTTGTGGCAAAAAGGGAACACTTCTACACTATTGGTGGGAGTGCAAACTAGTACAACCTCTGTGGAAAACAATATGTTGATTCCTAAAAGCTCTAAATATTGACCTCCCATATGACCCTGCAATCCCCCTACTGGGAATATACATATACTCTGAGGCCAGGAATTTGAGACGAGTCTAGGCAACCCAGTGAGACCCCATCTCTATAACAAATAAAAACGTTTAAAGAAAGTGTCCTGATGTGGTGGGTGTGCTTGTAGTCTCAGCTAGGGTTCTTTAGGAGAATTGCTTGAGCCCAAGATTTCAAGGCTGCAGTGAGCTATCATCACACCACAGCACTCTAGCCTGGGTGACAGAGCAAGACTCTATCTCAAAAAATAGTAATAATAATAATAAAGGTGAGGTGAGGAAAAAGCCTGTCTCAGTTCCTTGTCTTCACATGCAACAGTGTAAGGACAGCACCAAGTACAAGCAGCAGCACAAATTTAAATGCTACAAGCTCAGGACTCACCTTGTCACTAAACATGGAGGAACAGAAGGGTGGCTTTAATGGGAAAGGAGAAACAGAGTGATCTCAAATGATATAAGCAGGCCTGCTATACAATATGGGGAGCCTTTATCCAAAAATAATGAGCAAACAAAAAATGCTGTGCACTCCCTCTTTCCTGACTTATAAAGCAAGTGAGCCGGATAAACTATACATGACCTATATATATAAAACTGTGCAAACTATACATGCAGAGTGTCCAGAGACGCAGGAGAGGAAAGGAAAACAACGGCCACATACATCTGAAAGAGAGGTAAGGTGAACCTCAATTTGGTTTTTAGCTCAAACGGTATCGCACGCCACAAAGAAATCTTTCTTGAAGAGTCCATCGATGAGGCAAACTTCACTGCTGTCTTATTTTAAGAAATCACCACAGTCACCCCAACCTTCAGTAACCACCACCCTGAAGAGTCAACACCAGCCACATCAAGACAAGGCGCTCCACCAGCGAAAAGATGACAACTTGCTAACTGCTCTGATGACTATGACCACTTTTTAGCAAGAAGGTTTTAAAATTTAAGGTATGTGCATCATTTTGAGACATGCTATTGTACACTTAATACAGTACAGTGTAAACATAAGCTTTATACGTACTGAGAATAAAAAAAAATCACTTTACTGTGATATTGGCTTTACGGTGGTGATCTGGAACTGAACTTGCATTATCTCTGACGTGTGACTGGTCATCACACAACCTTTTTCCCTCAACGATTAGAACTTTATTACAAGTATTAACACATACTAATTTCTTTCATTTTATATCATAGCCTTACTTTCATTTTTTTCCTAATCAAATGTTTTATCATCTTTGATAACAATTCAAAAGGAAATAAAATAAGAAAAAGTTTACCTGCCTTTTTGAAATATCCATTTCCTAAGCATTTTAAAAACTACTTACCCTAATTGAGGCAGAGAAATCCAGAAACTATGCTTCCACAAGATGTAAATGTTCTATTGAAGCTGAAACTTGGGCTTTCCATTAAGATAAAAAAACTAATGCTCCTCATCAATGAGACAACAGAGCCAGGGACCTGGACAGAAGCAGTATCTCACTGTCCTCCAACTCTGCTTAAAGAAGTGTGTATTTTGTTATGAGTAAAAGAGTAACACTCTGTAGAATAGCATACTTTGAATTAAAGTCATTCCAAAGCTGAATATAATTTCTTAAATTCAGCATAATTGTCAATGAATTTAATTTAAAATTAATTATAAAATTTTAAGTACTATAAGAGTTGGTATCAATCAACAACGCATTATCAGTTCTGGCCTTCTAGGGACTCCAAAGTTCATGTTGTATTAACCCTGGGAAGAAATAATACTATTTCAAGCAATTCAAGAGTCACTGAATCCTGATTCCAAAGCTAGCTAATATTTCTGTAAAAATTAGCTGACAGAAGATTAGTGTCAAGAAATGAATCTGCTATCCAATTCAATTAGAATCAAAATAACTTAAAATTTGGATGAAAGTAAAATGATACTTATAGATTATATGCTTTTGTATGTTAAAATACATAGAAAACAAAAAATTTACAACAATAGTTACTTCGATACTACATATTAAAATACAACTTTCTCACATATTAACAACAGTCAAGTAGAAAATATGTATCAAGGACGACTCCACTGTTTCTGGCTTTACTGCTAGAAAGATGGATCCAATGGGGAAGAGTACAAGCGAAACAGGTTTGGAAGAGAAAGAACAGGAGGTCAGTTTTTAACACAGTTTGAGATGAAAATCAGCTAAGGGGAGATATCAAATACATTAATTGGATATATGAGACTAGAGTTCAAGAAAGAGGACTAGGTTGGATCTATTTGGTATTTAACGACATGAACCTGGACAAAATCACCAAGACAATGAATGGGCATAGAAAAAATTAAAAGGTCAAATGACTGGGCTTTGATGCCACCCAAATCAAGAGGCATGGAAGAAAAGAAGAAACCAGTGGAGACTGAGGAGTGACCAAGGGGAGGAAAAAACCAAAAGCATGATGTCCCGAAAAACAATAAGCAAAGTTTACCAAGGAGGAAGTACTTGAATCAAATACTAGCAACAGGTTTCAAGTAAACACAGGAACTGACCATTGAATTCAACAATGTGGAAGTCACTAGTGACTAAGACAGGGTGGATCCAGGGTACTGAGGGAAGGCTTGGCTCTGTGATGAGTTTAAAATATAATGGGAGAAGAATTGGGAACACCAAGTATACACAATTCCTCAGAGAAGCTTTACTGCCAAAAGGAAAAAGATAACTAGAACAACAGCTAGCAGGCGAACGGGACTTTTAAAAGAATGTTTTTAAGATGGGAGAAAAACAGCATATTAGTTTATTGATGGGAAAAATCCAGTTATGAAGGGAAAGTTAATGAAACGAAGATAATATTTCTGATCTTGTAACTCCTCAATGAGATACGTTTATTACCCCTATAGAACTGAGAGAGGGACCAAAAGATGAAATAACTTGCCCAAGGTCATGCAGTGAACTAATAAGTTGCAAAACCCTTGAAGTTAATCTCTATACTGTACTGCCTTTCTGAGTAACAAGAGAAATTAGTCTACCAGTTATGAAAATATATTATTTAAAACTACAATAATTAAAAGAATATGGTAGTAGCTCAAGAATAGATTTACCAACTAACAGAGTTTACCAACAAACTCAAAAATGACAGGCTCAAAGATATGTAATAATTTAGCATTTGATAATGATAGAAATTTGTCAGAGGTCAGGGTAAAGGAAATCTCTCCTTAGCTTCTTATACTAAATGAATATCAAATGAGTAAAAGAATTAAACATAAAAAAAATTTAAAATAACTGTAAAATATAACAGAATATTTTTATAATCTTGGAAGGTAGCCAAATTTCTTAGAATATTTTAAAGTAACAAATGACTGTGAAAATTTATAATTTCTGTACAGTGGGGGGAAAAAAATCACAAAATATGAAGTAAAAACAATCTGGAAAAAAATGTATTTCATGTAACAGCCCTAAAGTAAACATTCTTAATATAAAAAGGCTTTCTACACATTAATACAAAAACAAATAATTACCCCAACAGAAATATGGACAAGAGAACAAAAATTGTTTTAAGGAACATAAATCAAGTTACATAAGAAATACAAATACATTGAGTTGATTTCTCCCTTAATTGGTAAAGATAAAAAACACTGACAACATCCCACAGTGTCAAGAGTGTGGTGAGCCAGATGTTTCCACACCACTGGAGAAAGAAAAATGGGAGCATCTCACAGAATGGCAATTTAGAAGTCTGATCCAAACCTTCAAGCACTTACTCTTGGACACAACAATTTTGTTTCTAAAATATATCCCAAAAAGACAAGTACACAAACTTACATGTACAATGATCCTACTCCTAGTGCTTCTTATTAGAAACAATCTAAATGCCCACTAGTAGAAAATCAGTTACAATAAAATTTATTAGGAGTCACTTAAAATGACACCATATCCCCATAATTACTGACAAAGAAACAGCTGGGACGTGGGAACTTTTTACTTTCTTCTTTTACTTCTTTATACTACTGGCATTTTCTAAAAAGGCTCATGTATCATGTTTTTAACAGCTTTATTGAGATATAATGAATACACCATAAAAATCCATCCACTTGAAGTGTACAACTCAATGGTTTATAGGATACACTCAGAGTTTTGCAGGTGTAGCCACAGTCAACTTGAGACACGTCTATTACTCCATCCTCATACTTACTCCATACCCATTAATCAATCACTCCTCATCGTCCTCCAATCCTTCCTGTCCCAACAACCTCTAAACTACTGTCTGTCTCTAGAGATTTGCCTGTTCTCGACATTTCATATAAAAGGTATCACATAACATGTGGCCTTTTGTGACTGGGTTCCGTGTCTGTACTTTCATTGCCAGTTTTCCAAATAAAGCCAAAATTCTTATTTTCTGTGGAATCAGGTGGGATGACTTAGGAAAAGACTGCCCTGTGACCATTTCAGACAGTCTCAAATCAGTGTGCAAGCAGTAGCGTTAAGCATGATTTCACCATCTTCACTTATGTGTCTTTTATGACACTGCAGATGACTAAAAATACTATTTTTCAAAACTATACTATAATGCCTTTGTACATTTTACAAACTGAATTTCAGGAAGCCATTTTTCATGTTATGGATAGCTTTTTACCATTCTTACAATGAATACCTCATAGCAGTGAAAATGAACAAGCAAGAACTATATGTATCAACATGAATAAATCTTAAAAAACAAAATAGTGAGGGAAAATTTTAAGTTATAAAAGCATATATATAAATACTGTTAGCAAGGATGTGGAAAACGGGAATTCTCATGCCCTGCCATGCTTCTCACAAAGTTAGATATAAAGTCATCACATGACTCACCAATTCCACTCCTAGGTGTCTACCCAAGGGAAATGAAAAGACATAGTCACACAATAATTTGAACAAAAATGTTCTTAGCAGATTTATTCAAACACCAAAAATTGGAAACAAACTAAATGCCCACAGAACAGATTAACCAACAGTGAATGCATTGACAAAATGTACTAGTAACATAATAATATGCACCAATAAAAAGAAACTAATTATGTATACATACTATAAAACAGACCAACCTCAAGAACATTAAGCTCAGAAAAAAAAGACATAATATACCAAATATTGTATTACTTCATTTATAGGAAATATCCAGAAATGCAAAGCTACAGAGATATTAGATCAGTAGATCATTAGAGACTACTATGTACACTTGTCTGGAAACAAACTTTAAAACCTTAAGGAAATGGAGGACTTTCTGACATCACACAACCTGCCTAGGTTGAAACAAGAAGAAATCGAGACCCTAAATAGACCAATAACAATCAAGGAAATTGACTAGGTAATAAGTAAACTATATACAAAAAAAAGCCCTGGACCAGATGGCTTTCCAACAGAATTCTATAAGACATTTAAGAAGGAGCTGATACAAATTCTTCTGGAAGTATTCCAGGCGATTGAGAAAGATGGAACTCTTCTCAAATCATTTTATGAAACTAACATCACATTGATACCCAAGCCAGGTAAAGACCCAACAAAGAAAGAGAACTACAATATCTTTGATGAACATAGATGCTAAAATTCTCAACAAGATCCTAGCAAACCGGATTCAACAACACATCTCAAAAATCATCCATCATGACCAAGTAGGCTTCATCCCTGGGACGCAAGGCTGGTTCAACATTTGAAAGACAATAAATGTAATTAAATATATCAACAGACGTCAGAACAAAAACCACATGATTATATCATTAGATGCAGAGAAAGCTTTTGATAAAATCCAGCACCCCTTCTTGATAAAAACCCTTGAACATCTAGGCATATATGGAATATACCTCAAAAAAGTAAAAGTCATCTATGAGAAACCCACAGCCAGCATACTGCTAAACAGAAAAAAATTGGAACCATTTCCCCTGAAAACTGGAACAAGACAAGGATGCCCACTCTCTCCTCTCCTGTTCAATATAGTATTGGAAGTCCTGGCTACAGCAATCAGAAAAGAGAAGGTGATCAATCAGGGGTATCCAAATAGGAAAAGAGGAAGTCAAGTTATCTCTCTTTGCAGATGACATAATCGTGTACCTTAAAAACCCAAGAGAATCTGTCAAAATCCTCCTCGCACTGACAAACGACTTTGGCAAAGTCTCAGGGTATAAAATAAATGTGCAAAAGACAATCACATTTCTTAACACCAAGAATA
This sequence comes from Carlito syrichta, assembly GCF_000164805.1. Lineage (NCBI taxonomy): Eukaryota > Metazoa > Chordata > Mammalia > Primates > Tarsiidae > Carlito > Carlito syrichta. Next base: position 69,858 of record NW_006992576.1, read on the forward strand.
AACAGAAACCCAAATAAAAAGCACAATCCCATTCACAATAGCCACAGAAAAAATGAAATACCTTGGCATATTCCAAACCAGGAACGTGAAAGACCTTTACAATGAAAACTACAAAACACTGCTCAAAGAAATCAAAGATGACACAAACAAGTGGAAAAAATATCCCATGCTCATGGATTGGAAGAATCAACATTGTGAAGA
>NW_006992576.1:70648-71220 GCF_000164805.1 Carlito syrichta
ACTGACAAGCTTCTACAAAGCCAAAGAAACCATCAAGAGAGCAGGGAGACAGCCCACAAATTGGGAGAAAGTATTTGCCAACTCCATGACTGACAAAGGCCTAACATCTTGGATCTACAAGGAACTCAAACATGCTGAAAAGAAAAAAACACAACAACCCCATTACAAAGTGAGTGGGTAAAAGATATGAACAGACACTTCACAAAAGAAGACATACGAGTGGCCAACAGACACATAAAGAAATGGTCAACCTCACTAATTGTTAAGAAGATGCAAATTAAAACTACACTGAGATACCACCTAACTCCAGTCAGAATTACAGATGCTGGAGCGGATGTGGTGAAAAGGGAACACTTCTACACTATTAGTGGGAGTGTCAACTAGTGCAACCTCTGTGGAAAGCAGTGTGGCAATTCCTAAAAGCTCTAAATATCGACCTCCCATATAACCCCGCAATCCCCCTACTGGGAATATACCCTGAAGAACTCAAATCACTCTATCAAAAAGATACCTACAGCAGGTCGAGGCTGCGGTGGCCGGGAGCAGCCACTGCACTCCAGTCTGGGCGACAG
>NW_006992576.1:71300-79485 GCF_000164805.1 Carlito syrichta
GTGATTTCTCACAGAAACAAAGATCTGAGTATCACATGTTCTCACTCATAAGTGGACTTTGAACAATTATCGTAATACTATAAGAAAAGGCTTGACAGTGGTGGGAATCTATGGGGGGAGGAGGGCAAGGGTGGTGAGTTTAACAGTAGTCAATATCTATCTGGGGATGGGGGAAACCCCTTATCAACAAGGGTGCCTGAACGATGCATATTTGTATACCTAACCCTTAACTGTACCCCACAATTTTAAAATAAAAAACATGTTTTTTAAAAAAAGAGTAATGGTTGCCTTGAGATTCAAAGTTAATGTATAAAAGAGATCATAATGGAGTGATAAAAATATTCCATGACTGATTCATGATGATGGCTGCACAACTTGGTAAGTTTAGTTAAAAAAAATTATTAAGTTACATACTTGAAAAGGTGAATTATACCTTTTACAAGACACAACGTCTTTGCCATGCTTTGGCAATGATAACTTTTCGAGTGTAAATTTTTAAGAGAGGTGTCCTGTAACAGCTTAAAAAACCGATAATACCCTGTAATAGCTTGCTTGACATAAGTAACTCCATTTTGTAACAAATCCTCCATCTTAACCAAGAGATGACCCCCTGCATGTAACTGCATGAACCTTCCAATAATCACATGTTGTAACCTTCCCATAATCAGAAGCCCACAATCTTGTACCCCTCAGTGCCTGGAAACTCTCTTATCAGTTCTGTATCTCATCTAACTATAACCTTGCACAACCAAAAATGCAAATGTTCTGCCACGAAATGTAATCATAATTGTACAGCTTTCATGGTTTTTACCTTTATAAACCCCCTGCTTACTCTGTTCGGGGTCAAGAATTCTTTGTGGCACTAGCCTGCTCTCGACCGCCAGCTAATAAAGAACTCAAATTCAACTCTATGCGTGTTGACGACTACTTTCTCTCAGCTCAGCTATAATAGTCCAAAACACGAACAGTAGTGGCACGTAAAGGTTTCCTAACAGAATATTTCAGGAAAGCGGGTGTAGAGAGAGAAATTTTGCCATGATGAAGGCAAGTGTGCCTGAGTGCACTTAGAAGGTTACTAATCCACTAGCATACGTACCAACCTAAGAAAGTAAGAGCACTCAATCTTGGGCTGTACCAAATCCTAGACATGAAGGAGAAAGGTGCGGAACTTTCAATAAGCATCCCAAATTCTCTATCCCAGAAACAGCAAGTAGGCTTCACTCATATGGAAACTTTTGACTCCCTGAAGTTGAGAAAACTATGAAACTGCCTATGGCTAAGCAGAAGGTGAGCCATGACCTGGGGTCTGCAACAAGCATAGAAAAGGGACAGGTGTGACTGCATGCTTGCCATTCCTGCTTTGGCCCATTCTACATTCACTGAGAGCACAGGTACACAAACAGCTGGAGCTCTTGATTGCTACAGAGAAAAGAAAAGGGTGAGGGAAACACAGAGAGGTATAATACAGAGTTGGGGGGCGGGGGAATATCCAGGCCACTAAAATAACAATAAATGCCAGACTCCACAATTCCACAAAGGTGTCTCATGGTCCCTGTGGACTTTAATACAGTAGAAACATTCTGATTAAATCAGGTGCCATTTGGTACAGCTGACGTAGATAAGTTATCTTTTTTTATTTTATTTTTTATTTTTTAAAGCAGGGTTTATTGATGGGACAGAAAGCTCCCACAGCAGAAGGGGACCTGAGGTGGTTGCCCAGCTATCATTTTTTTAAAAATAAATTTAAAAGAAAATAAGCCAGAATCAGCTTATCTGAATTAAAGTAACTAGTGAAAACTTCTTCAGATATTTTTAAATTATGATAGAGAAGCATGGATCTGACCAAAATCTTCCATCCAAAATATCAATTTCCTCTTAAAAGAGGACCTCTTTTAGAATCTCAAGGCTTAGCCTTACAGCTGAAAAGGACAATCCTATAAAAAAGAGCCTTACAGAAGAAGACAAAAGGTAAGAAAATCTAATGCCTAAGAATAAATAGTCACTATACCTTTTTATGGATTTTGTAGTGGAAAAAAATGAACAAGACTACTGCTCATTTGATTCTGCCACAGTCCTAGCTAGGGAAAAAGAGAAAAAGAAATTTTAAAAAATCGCAAGTCTTCTTTAGAGCAAAAATTCAATGTTCTTTAGTCAAGCATAAAGGAAATATTTCAAAATAAAATTATTTCATGAAGAAAGAACAATGAAACCTCATTATTTCTATACCTAGAATAATGCTAAACCAATCAACTAAATATTAATCCTCTACTGTGTGAGAATCTATTAAAGAAACCAAATAGTCCTATTAGCCACAGGATATTCTGTCAGAAAGTACAAAAACTCTAGATCAATTCCTGCCTAAAAAAAAAATCAGGGATGTAATTCAATGTCCACACTTTACCATCCCTATGCTTTCCTTTTATCTACTTACTTGTCTTAACAATTATTAAAAGTTAAAAAGATTAAGTGAAAAAATCATACGTAACAATATAACTTACGCAGATATGGAAGTGTTTTTTTTAAATCCATCTGCGAAGACAGTCAATATGCTTGCTACTGAGGTATTCCTGAGTGGGTTATTATTTCTCATGACACCAGGGGTTCTACGAATTAGTCCATTACTTTTTGAAAGGACGAAATCATGTCCTTAGTCAAAGAGAATCTCAAGATGCCATTAAAAAAGTATACACAAAAAATACACAAAACTACATTCTGAGCAGCAATAGACGGTGGCTATTGGTTTCACGGAGATGGCATGCCCAGTGGTTGAGAGCTTGAGCTCTAAAGCCAAAAGCCCTGCCATTCAATCCTGGCTGTAAGAATCTGGGAAAAATTACTTAAGCTTTCTGGGACTCGGCTACCTCATCTGTAAAGTAGGGACCTAACTCATAAGGAGGATGAAAGGATTAAAAGACAGAAGGTGCATCGAGTGTTTAGAGCAGGACCTAACAATAAGTGCTTATTCCATATCATTTGCTAGCTACCCTCCTACTTCTCCTCTTCCTCTTCCTTCTCCTACTTCTACCAAACTCCTATATTCTTTTCTTTCCAATGGAATAAGGCCACCTATATAACATTTCTTGGCATCTGCTTCCCAGAGCATTTTTTTCCTTACACAGTTTGCTGGAATATTTTATTTGTGGCTGGCTCTAACTTTATGTTAATTGTGCTTTTTGTTTCCTGCAAAAATGCAGTGCCTTACTATTGCTGTATTTAGAATTGTAAATTTCAAAATCTATAAATAAAAAGTTAAAATAAATAATTTTACAGGAAGCTAGTCCTGATTATAAATGCAGACTAATGACTTTTTCCCCCTACACAAAAAGAATAAAATGAAATGATTTGAAATAGCCTAAATCTGCTGCTTACAAATAGTATTATATAGTATTACTTTTTTATTGATTCAAAATCAGGTATTATTTACCTGCATAATGAACATTTGTATACCCCTGAACTGTACCCCACATCTTTAAAATAAAAAAATTAAAAGTTAAAAAAAATCAGGTATTACTAAATTACTGAGTAACACCTAAGTGAGTTACTTTGTATGGATTTGGGGCTTGTGATATGAAAATCCTATATAACTGCATCGATTTGGCTAAGCATGCTATAACATGGAAATGCTTTAGTTCTTCTATTTTACAGTATTCCAATTCATAACCCCTTTCAAAGGTATTTCCTCATTTAATCAGAGCCAGTTAGCAGAGGGACGACTGTCTTCTAGGCATGGTGTTTAGGAGCCATTCACAGTGGGTCTGAAGAGGAGCTAGGGGCAGTTGGGCAACTTGCCGGGTGCCAGGCACTGTCATATACATTATCATGCTCAGTTGATGTCATCGTCACAGACCACATCAAGTAGAGAGTTATCCTAATCATCAGTATTTTAGAGATAAGAAAGGAGACTGAGAAAACAAGCTGACTAGCTCGAGAACACAGTTAGTATCTGGCTGACAGAGGACCCAAATGCCCCTCATTTTCCAATCTGCCCCAAGTTTTAAACCAAAATGAATGTTCACATCTTATAATATCAAAGCCACATACTCCTCATAGAAAATAAATAAAAATTACAAATTTCTTCTACCTAGCATTAATGGTTTCTTTAGAAACACAAAAGAATCTGCAAAATCTAAGGACACTTTCAACAATGTTCGTTTCCTATGGACAATTCTATTGTGCTTGAGTGTGGAATTTAACCTTCCCCAACCCTCGATCAACTGCAAATGGTTACTTTCCCAAAGAGTTTAAAGTGGGCTACTCAAATCTACTTTTTAATGGAGATTATTACCTTTTATAAAGGACTTGGAAAATTAAATACAAAAAAACCACTCACAATCAACATACTGGACAATGGTCTTTTCCCTTCCGCTATAGTGACCTGAACGCCCTGAATCTGATGTCTAGCAGTTCCTTTCTGAAGAATCTGTTTTTGAGTAAGTTGCTAATGACATCTGTCAGCAGCTGTAGTGTTTTGTTTTATATAATTGTAGCCTCATTTTTTATTGCAAGTAATGCATCACGATGCATTTTTAAGGTTTTCCAAATAAAGAGTCTTGAGCAATCTATTTTAAAGTAGCTAATACCACAGCACATTTGAGGCTAAGGGGTAAGCATTCCTTGGGAACCAAAACAATGAGGACAGCAAATATTCCGCCCCTGGAAGCCTCATCTCATTCCTCAACCTGAAACCTTGCCACATGAGCATAAAATTACACCAGTAAGGAAAGATCTCCCAGAATGGTGAATTCCAGAGCTCTGCTTTTCAAGATTATTGCTGCAATAGAAAGAGGACCTAGAAACATGAAATATAACCTTAAATTATTCACTTATTCTTTGACAAAAGGAAAGTCCGTCAATCTACTGCCAAAATACTTCAAGTATATTTCCAAGGTATCAAGAACATGCCTTATTTACAAAAACCTTGTTCAGTTTGCTCATTAAATACTTCAGTCTTACACTGAGGTCAAAGAAGTCAACCAATTGCTGCATAAGAGAAGCTCTACTTCTTAATATTTAAAGTTACCCAGAATACACAACACTATCTTAATAAGCAATCTACTATTTATTCCCAAGTATATTTCAACCACTGTAAGGAAAACCTTTTAAACCTAAATCTCATTCTTCAGACTATAACCTCAGTAAAGCAGCCACCAGTACCAGTACCTGGTACACAACAAATCATCTTATGCTTTTATTAATGAATAAGTGAGTAATGAACAATACATACACAGTATATTATTGGCATGAGTCTACAACTCCTTCTGTACTACTTCCACTGAAGGCTAAAAAAGTCCAAGTTTTTTTCTGCATATTCAAAAATCATATATTTTAATTATTTCTTAAGGACATTAAGATGACTTAGACTATAATCTAAATGACATGGATATATACTCTTAAAGTTTATCATCCCAAAACTACAATATTTTTGGAAAGGATATCAAATCTTTTTTTTAAGTAATTTATTTTCATAATGGGTATCTGGGTGATAAAATTAGATGAGAAAACAGGAAATCCCACTCATATTTCTGATCTTACAAATTACTGTCATGATGAATCCTGAAAACTATTGCAGGATTATGGCTATAGAATTTATGATGATTTCATTTTTGCTGCAAACCTTAATTTATTCAAAGCAAAACAAAACACTCTTGGTCTAAAGCACAGTCATGCTAAGATTTTATTTAAGAGACTTAACTATTTAATGGGGTCACTAGGTAAGTTGTGGTCGTCGTTTTCTTACAATTGCAGCATGAAAGCTCATGAGGTACCTAATTTGTATTTGCATACTCTTTGAAAATAAAAATTGTTTTATATAGAACACTGCTAGCCTGTGCTTTAAGACATCACTTCGTATGACTGAAATGTACTTCAGAGTGGAAAGAAGGAAACCGGAATGCAGTGGTAAATCTATGCTTAGGAATGAAAACCAGCTTCCCATCTTCTCAGATCCCAAATGACCACAGGACAAATCTAACCAGCAGGGGGAGATACGGAGAAAAGTAGTAAGACAAAGAACAGGCTACAGGCAAGAAAAGCAGTTATAATTATAGCTGGGAACACGGAATGTGTTCAAGGAAGTCTACTGTATAATTATATCTGAAAATTTAGCAAGATGCCCAGAGGCTGACTCGCAGCTGTCAGGAACTGGTAACTCTACTTCTGTTCATACAGCGACCACTTCGGCAACTAAATCCACTATCCAGACATTACTAGAAATGACATTTAGAGTAAAGGGACAGATCTTCTCATGAAACTTTTTTTCTGTAGTGGATGCCTTCATTCATTTCAACAAAGTAACCCTCTCTCTTTAGCTTCTTTTTTAGGCTTAGCTCTCCCGTCTGTACCCTCTCTCCCTCAGAGAACCCAAACACTCTCATAGCAAAGCCCTTATCTACATGGAAATCTCAGTCCCGGATTCTGATTAGTGCCGGAACCATTCCCACACTCACCTGCACCTTCACACTCAGCATTCTGGCAGCAAGACTCATTTCCCTCTCCCCTCACTTTGTCTCAAAACTCTTTCCCTTCTCCAACTTTTCTCTTCCTTCCGATAGCACAGGCATCTCTGCTCTGTAAGAAACTCAAGACTTCCCTTTGCTCTTCCACCTTCCTGATCTACCACTTGACATTAATTCAAAGCATTAAAGCCTAGTAAGTGTTCCTTAAAATCCTGTCATCCATCACTGAAAGATGTGTTGAAGTTCCAACCCCCAGGGCCACACACAGAAGGTGACCTTATTTGGGTCTTTAGGCTCCGTACATAGAAATTAAAATTAAAATTAAGTCACTGGCATGGGGCCCAACCCAGGATGACTGGTGTCCTCATCAAAAGGGAAAAGTTGGACACAGTCATTCAGTCAGAGGAAAGATTCTGTGAAGACACACAGGAGGACAACCATGTGACCACAAGCCAAGGAATGCCAACGGCTGCCAGCAAACAACAGCAGCTAGAAGCAGCAAAGGAGAGGCTCCTTTAGAGACTTCAGCAGACACCCTGATTTTGAACTTTCAGCCTCTAGGACTGACACAATACATTTTTATTGTTTTAAGTGACCTTGTTTTTTGATACTTTGCTATGGCACCCTAGAAAATAATACAGCACACCACAAACTGAACCTGGACTCAATTTTCCACTGTAACCTCATAACCCTAACCCTGCTCTTCATCTCTGAACAGTATCCCCCCCACCCATTTGACCATGGTAGATTCTTACACATCATTCTTGCTACACAATCAATCAACTGCTGAACACCATACATCTCTCTCATCAGTCCATCTTTCCATTTCTGTACGCTAGTCTAATTCTGGCAATCATCACTGTGTCCCCAAACTGCTGTCCTCCAAACGGTCACTGTGCCTACAGTCTTGTTCCTTGCTAACTCACTCACCCTTAGCAACCAGACTCTTTCTAAAATGCTAACCTGATTACACTTTCAGAGGATCACAGAGTTAGTAGTGTCTGTAATCTCTCAGGACAAAGTCCAAATTCTTAAGCACAGCTGATAAAATTCGATATGTGTAGCCTCTGAGATTAGAGAGAGAGAGACCATACCTCACCACTCTCACCTCAGATACACAGGGAAACATTTTCAGGTTCTCAAACACACCAATGCTTTTCACATCTGCCTAGAACTCTCTTCCCCTTATTTAATCATTCATTCATTCAACAAATAAACATAGTGAGTACCTATCATGTGCCAAGCACAGTTCTAGGAGCTACATACACCAGAGAAAACAAACCCTCACGAAGCTTACAGTCTAATGAGCATGGTATACTGCTAATAAACACACAAAAATACATATACACTAACTCAGATGGTAATAGGTGCTCCAGAGGAAAGTGAAGCAAGCTGAGGAGAATAGGGAGGTTGGGGTGGAGAAAGGAGCACCAGCATGATTTTACAAAGGTGCTCAGAGGAGACTTCCCGGAAAAGGTGACATTCAAAGTAGGTCTGAAAATAGTGAGGAAAATTCCCTGTGGCCTTGCAGACAAAGGGAAGTGTCAGTGCAGAGCCCGTGGCGAAGCCCACCTTCAGGGCTGAAGACCCTATCACTTGGGAAAGAGGAGACCGAGGACAGGCTGGGTTCCGGCAGCGCCCAATGGCGTGCGGTCTGGAAGCCCACTGAATGCTTCCGAAAGCAACAAGTAAGACGCGGACACAAGTGGAACTTTCCAGCAGCCTGATCT
>NW_006992577.1:0-1824 GCF_000164805.1 Carlito syrichta
TGGGCTGCGAGAGATGCATGCCAGCTTCAGGGTGCCCTCCAGGGCTGACTCTATGACAGGTAGCTTCTGGTAGTTTGGGTGAAACTCCCAGGTCCTATTTCAGCTTGCCCACAGAATTGCTGTGGAATCTGTGGCCAGGAGGACACAGAAGCCTTCTCATCAGGCCTCCAGCCTGTCTCACAAGACCTGAAAAGAAAGATGTAAGGGAAAATCCCATCAGCACAGGAGGGTGCAGAGGCGCCAAGTCTTTCTCCTGGGAGGAAGTCTTGTGCTGAGGACCTGGCAGTGATTCAGTGCTGTTCCTTCTCACTCTCCTGGGAGGCAATCGATGTCGGGGAGAAAGAGGACTGAGGCAGGAGTTGCAGGGTCAGAGGAGCTGATCTCTGCGACAAGTTCCTCAGGTTGTATTTTTATTCTGTGTAAATGAGGGACAATGAATCAACACTGACTGATGTTTCCTGTCCTCAACACTCTAAGGTTCCCAGGAAATTCAACTTGAGATTTATACCAATGCCAAGAATAACCCCTGGCCCACCCATTTCTATGTTTGTGCAAGAGTCACAAGGCTCAGAGAAAGAGCTCTATATCCTGCATCCTTAGCAAGGTAGAAAGGTATGAGCAGGCAGGCTTGACAGGTAATTTATGAACTTCCAGCCTCAAGTTTCCTCACCTGCAATAGGAAGGAGGAGGAGAAGAACCACCTGAGGTGCCTACCAGAAGGAGTAAAGGGCGGGACAGTCTGAGAGCTCACGCGGCACCTGGAACCTGGCAGGGATCCTGTGCCAGCTCTGTTCCCTTCCCTGCACTCCACACACAAGTTCATTCAACCATAAAGTGTGAAGAAAAGAAATAGACCTTGGCCTGCCAGGGGCAAGGACACTGGTTCACAGATAGCAAACCACCTCCCTGGGGAGGACCCACAGTCAGCCCCAGTCCTGCTCAGCTCAGCTCACTCTCAGGCACAGCCTGAGTCCGGCCCCTGACAGATGTGCTCTGGGACTTTCATGCCTCCCCACCCTGTGGGCCCATTTCACTGTGTGCTGGCCCACTGGGCATCTTCCATGTGGCCAAAGAGAGCATCCCTCGCAGCCTACAGTGAGATGTACAGATGACCAAGTGGATGGAGGAGGGCAGGGTGAAATTACACAGTGCTCATCTGGGTGAATGCTGCTTTGTGTATTAGGGTTTTGGCAGCAGCAGCACACATCTAAGCAGGTAATGGGTCCGAGCCAACTTGGTGCTCTTTAGAAGCACTGACTAAGGTTTGGCAGGTACTGTGAAGATCACCTCATCCAGCCCCCACCGGATAACAAGTGTGTCACTTTGGTGAAGCAGGCACTGGCGGTTGCCCTGTCAGCCCCCACTGCTATCTCCCACCATGTTAGCCTCCTTCATTCAGGTCCTCCAACATACCAAGCCCACACCAATCCCATCTTCTGGAATACTCTTGCCCTCTGCTACTCTTTACACAACTGCTTCTCTACTCATGTTGGGTCTCAGCTTGAATGGCATCTCCCTAGAGAAGTCTGCCCTGACCACCCGAAGTGGACCCTGTTTGCTTCCCATCACACTTCTCCCAGGTGTTACTCAGCTGATTGTGAACTAGCATCTTAGCCATCTCTCTCACTAGACTGTAAGCTCCCAGAGGGCAGGGCCCATGTTGATCTCATCCCTGACTGTATCATGGTTGGCTTGTGCAGCACCTGGCACCCAGGAAGTGCTCAATAAATATTTACTATATTAAGCCCAGAATGGTGGCACCCACCAGTAGTTCCAGTTACTTCAGAGACTGAGGTGGGAAGATTGCTTGAGTCCAGGAGTTCA
>NW_006992578.1:0-1954 GCF_000164805.1 Carlito syrichta
CCAGTCTGGGTGACAGAGTGAGACTCCAACTCAAAAAAACAAAACAAAACAAAACAACAAAAACAAAACAAATAAGCAAAAAATACACATAATGCATTGGGCTTTTAAAAATCAACATCAAACTGCTAGCTTAAACAAACAAAAACCAGGTATGGTGGCTCATATCTGTAATCTCAGCACTTTGGAAAGCCAAGTTGGGAAGACTGCTTGAACCTAGGAATTCAAGACCAGCCTGGGCAATATAGTAAAATTCTGTCTTTACAAAAAATGTTTAAAAAAATCATTTAGGTGAGGTGGTACGTACCTGTAGTCCCAGGTATTTACAAGGCTGAGGCTAGAGGCTATCTGAGCCCAGAAGTTTGAGGTTGCAGTGAGTATGATCACACCACTGCGCTCCAACCAGGGTGACAAAGAGAGACTCTGTTAAAAAAGAAAAAATAGACTGGGCCCAAGGAAAGAAATTAACATTTTAGCTGAGTCAAGGGCAAGTTGAACCCTACATCAGTTATAAAACCAAATTCAGCGTCTCCAATCCACATTGATTTTTTTCCTTTTTTAGTTAAATTATAGTTCAAATCACAGGATTTAACCTCTGGTTATAGGGATAATCACAATGATTGTTCATGATTATTTTATACATGCTTGACTTACTCTGAACTCACCTGTAAGCTTCTAATGCATTAAAATACTGTCTTGCTATCTTATTATTTTTAACAACAGACTTTTTTTTTTAAAAAACTGTTACATAATAGACCTGGCTAGGTGTTAAGTTTTGCTAAGATGAATAGACTTCAGTGTTTCCTGTCCTCAAGGATCTCACAATTAACACATATATAATTGGTTTAAAATTCCCTGGCAAGTGTTCTTGTAGAAGCATAAAGCAGTTGCTATAAGGACTAGAGCAGACAGAGTGATTTGTTTTGCCTGGGGAGACTCGGAAGTGCTTCAATGAAAGTGACATTTTAACTGGGCCTTAAAAAATGATATGGTAATTAAAATGCCTTGGGCAACTATTTATTGATTTCTTACTAAGCACCATGATCCAGAGTTATCTTATGTTACCTTATTTGACCATTATAAAATTCTGAGATATGTACATTTGTTCCCATTTTATAGATACAAAAACTGAGGCACAGAGTCTATCAATTTGTTAAATGTCATCTGACAAGTGCAGAGAAGGGATCAACTGAGTCTGTCTTCAAAGACCATGTTCCTAATCTTGACATAACTGTCCCAGTGGACAAGACAACAGGGGATTCCAGGCAGCTGGCAAAGCATGGACAAAGGCATGGCTGTTTGGAAGGACATGGCATATTTAAGCAATGGTGAGTTCTCTGGTGTGCCTAAAACATGTATGTGGTAGAGTGATGGGTGAGCTAGAAGACTGGAATGATTAGTTGAGGTTGTAAGAAGAACAAGAAGACGTGAGGAGTCTACTCCAAATAATAAGAATGACAGAGAAAATGACTGAGCAGAGAGGGAGCTGGGAGAAATTTTGGAGATAAAATTGACTGTCTTAGTGATCAAATGTTAAGAAAGGAAGGAAATCTTCCAGCTGAAGCAAGTAAGTCTGATGTTGAGTGTGATTTTTTGATTTATTGTAGAGATGAGGTCTTGCTGCCCAGGCGGGTCTCGAACCCACTGGCTCAGGCAATCCAAGTTAGGGAACAAAGAGGAGGAACACGTTTGGAGGCAGAAGAAGTTGATGTTTTCAGTTTATATGTATCTAGTTTTAGATGGCAACGTCAGTTTGAAAATATAGTCTGAGGCTTAGAAGCCAGGTTAAATCAGGATCTATAGATTTAAGAGTCATCAGCAGATCAATACAAAATTTGGCCGACTGCAACACTGGAAATAATGTTATCACCCAGGGTGAAACTGTAGAACAAGAGGGAAAAGCGCCTTGTGGAAATTTACTGAATGGGGAGAGGTGGAGAACGAGAAATCAGTGAAA
>NW_006992579.1:0-1549 GCF_000164805.1 Carlito syrichta
ATTGATAAATTACTCTTACAGTGTTTCATAAAGAGGGTGGCCATGTCCATGTACTTGGTAATTGTACTTGTTTCTTCCCATTGGAGGCCCCTGGAGTCACTGAATCCAACTCTTGATCCTCTCATCTATATATAATTACTTAACAAACAGATGCTATGGGGCGAGGATTCCCCTCCCCTTGCATTTTAGACCTAACAGGCTTAACTGGTAATGGTGGTTTAACTGTCCTACAGCTTTTCTCAGTTATATTCCAACCCCCACCTTTGGTTCTTTGGCAGTCAGTGAGCTGGGGTCCTAGCTGCATCCAGTTTTCCATTTGTTCCGAGTTTCCAACTGGGGAAGGGGATAGATGGGAGCAGCAAGCAAAGACAGGTAGAGAATATCATGGACGTCCATGGGCTCAGGAACAGACCTAAGCCTTGTCTCTTTTCCCCTGACTATTGCAGGAAGCTGCAAGTGGATTCGAATCCCAGCAATCCTCTACTCAGTTCACACAATGACGACTTTAATTCCAATTCTCTCCACGCTTTTGTTTGAGGATTTCTCCAAAGCCAGTGGTTTCAAAGGACAAAGACCTGAGACTCTGCATGAACGACTAACTCTTGTGTGTGTCTATGCCCCCTACATACTAATCCCATTCATCCTTCTGCTTTTCATGTTGCGGAGCCCCTTCTACAAGCATGAGGAGAAAAGAAAGAAAAAATGAGGGAATGACCCCTGGCCCGGGGAGAGATGTTCACAGGGCAGTTGCCTGTTAGACCCAACACGGCACACTGCTCAGAACCCATGTCTTCAGCAGCATTTGAAACACACTATCAGCAGCACACAAGAGCAAGATGGTGGCAGGAGCCACAGCAAACCCTCACCTTCCAAGGGCACTGGGACAAATAGACCAATCAGCTGAGGGTGGGCAGATGGGTGTGGGCTGTTATAGGAAAGTGATACCAAATGCCTCACTGTGTGCCTAAGTTCTGCTGCAGGATTACTAAAAGCAAGACCAGATAAAAAACTGGATAAACTTCTGAGAATGTGACCTGCTTGACATATTTGTGAGTCACTCGACCCACAACATCCATCCCTGACTAAACCCTTTGCTCCTGGTTCTCTAGAGCACATCACCAGTCAGCAAAATGAACAGTGGGGTGTTTTGCGCCATTCTGAAATTTGGAATTGTGCCTCCTTAATATTCATATAAAACACTATGTAGCTTATACAGACAAAATGGTAAAAAGTCTAAAAATGCTGTTTTCTTGTCCCCACCTCTGTCCCTGGAAGAAACAGAATATTATACAAAAGAGGTTCAAACTTAGTTTTCCTTAAGGTTTAGCCCTAGCACTAGCATGTCTTTCAGTCAGCAGTGGGTTGAACTGGAAAGTGTTTTTGTTTGTTTTAAACAGGGCATCCCAAGAGAAGAGGAAAAAAATCTCTTTATCCACCTACTTCCAAATTTTAGTCTTCCATGTTTTTAGAGACCACCTGATACAAGTCGCTTACTCTGAAGTCTAGAATCTCAAGCCTGATCTAGAAGTGTGGCTCCCTCATGGATAAC
>NW_006992580.1:0-1545 GCF_000164805.1 Carlito syrichta
GCATGGCTCTGTAGGAAAACCCTCATGAAAAACTTACTTTAGATAGAGCTCTCCCAGCAATTTACCAAAGATGCCCCACCCATTTCTGAAGGCCCGGCCCATTAAATTTTAGCTGGGATACCCATTTGATCAGGACAGAGAAAATGTATCTTCTTTATTGCTCTCAGAATCTCAGTGTCCCTAAAGTCTCCATGCTAATGTCAGTCCCTCTAGTCAGAAAAGACAGTTTTCCTGATTTTATGACTTTATGATTTCATCTCATAACTTGAGATGTATGATTCATATGATAGAATTGTCCTCTTTTCATCAAGTCTACAACAACTAGCTTCAAATGTTTTTGTGGTTTCAAATATCATATCTAGTTAGCTAAATCAACTGTAAAGATTAAAAGTAGAATAACACAGTAATTTCAATTGTCGCTAGATGTGGTCACATATTTTAACTTAGGTATTTAAAATCCTGAAATCTTGAACAAGTTTTTCCAGTTACTGATACTAAATGTCTTCATCTGAAAAAGAGTTGCATAGTAGTAATGACTATATACAATAAGAGTATATACAAAGTACTTGAAAAAGTACCCGGCATTTCACATTCAAAAATGATAATTATTGCCATATCATTATTATTAATCGGGTTTAATGGTGAGTAGTACAGTACAATAAAGGTAGGTACCTTTCTAACCAATCTTCTTTTTCTTTCTTGTTATGATCATCGATATTAGTAATTCTTCTCTTAATAAGCAGCACACGAGATTATTTTATATAAGCCTTTATAAAAATGGAAAACTTAAGTTTTGCATTCTAGTCCAAAAGCATATGGGAAAAACAGTTTCAGAAGCTTTAAATATTAACAAGAGGAACACGGCATAATGATAGAGGGAAGAAGTGAGAGCATGAATGCTCAGAATTGCTTTTAGTGGGAAAAAGCAGCCAGCATTTGTTGAGAGCTAAAGATTTTTTTTTAAATAGATATGAATTTAATTGGCAGGACTTGGCATCATTTACAGGAAAATATGTTTTATTTATTTCAGTTTAAATATATTTCAAACACTATTTTAAAATCCAGTTCGCCAAGTGATGGGGCCGCTGTTAAGTGGTTCAGGATTTAATGCCCTAGTTAGCCTTTCACCTCTAAGGCCTTTGATCTAGCTCCATGTAATTAAGCTCCTACATTAAATGAGTTTTATGGGATCAGAGAGCCCCAGGTGGAATATGGACATCGCGTACTAAGAAGCCATTTTGGATAATTGGCAACTTTAGCTTGAAAACCGTTTGGGGTGGGAATGGATGGGTATTCAACTTTATGGAGGCATCCATAGAAATAAATACTAGTGATGAAACCAAACTCTTTCTATTTTTAATCAGGGCCAACCTGAGGCAAAATTATAAAGTAGATGAAGAGTGTCTTCACTAGAATTCCATCTCTACCAGTGCTTGTCTCCCTCTCTTCCTTCTGTTTTAGAGGGATTGGAAATGCACACACATCTGTGAGATGCCATTTTTCACTGGGGCTCTTTTACCACACCACACTGCAGAATTAACCACA
>NW_006992581.1:0-1679 GCF_000164805.1 Carlito syrichta
AATCAAACATTATACATGCTGATTTAAAAATTTTCATTTAGCAATAGTTTGTCATTTTAAGCATATAAGCCTTGAACTTCATTTGCTAACTCTATTCTTGAGTAATTTTATTCTTTTTGGTGCTATTGTAAATAAAATTCTTAGTTTCAATTTTAGGTTACTCTTCAAATTTGAAATAGAGTAAGTAAATAGAGAGACATCTATATAGCAGAATATTTAATGTTGTTAGTACAACATCCTACATATTGATCTATAGATCTGATATATTCCCTACCAAAATACCAATTGACTTTTATTGAAAAAACTGACAAACTGATCCTTCATATGGAAGCACAAAATGCCAAAATAGTCAAAGCAATCATGAAAGAGAAAAATAGGGGCCTCAAAATTCTTAGATTTAAAACTCATAAGAAAACTACAGAAATAACAGAATGTGGTACTGGCAAAAAGGTAGACATATAGATTGATAGAATAGAATTGGTAGTCCGGAAATAAACCATTACATTTATGATTAATTATTTTTTATCAAGTCCTCTAAGACAATTCAATGGAGGAAATAATAATCTTTTCAACAAATGGTGCTGGGGCAACTGGATATCCACATGAAAAAGTATGAAATTAGATCTCTATTTCACTCTGTGCATAAAACTAAACTCAGAATTGATAGTAGACCTAAAAGTAATAGTTAAAACTCTACAAAACTTTGAATTAAACGTAAGAGTGAATCTCTGTGATCTTGCTTAGGCACAACTTTTCCTAGATAAAGCAGCAAAAGTTTGAGGGACAAAATGAAAATAAATTAGACTTCATTAAAACGTAAAACTTTTCTACTGCAAATGAGAACATAAAGAAAGTGAAAGACAGCCCACAAAATGGGAAAAATATTTGCAAACTATATATCTGATACACAGTTTTCATCTGTAATATATAAAAATCTCATAAGTCAATAATAAAAAAATAATCCAATTAAAAGCAAGTAAAGGATTTGAAGAGAGATTGTTCCAAAAATTGCTTCAATAAATACTTTAGAAGATGCTCAAAATCATTTGCAATAAAAAATTGCAAATCAAAACCTTAGTGAAATACCACTTTATACTCACTAGGATAGCAATAAGAAAAGGCAGACAAAAACAAGTTTTGGGGAGATTGTGGAAAATATGACCCCTTATACATTATAAGTGGGAATGTAAAATGATGCAATTGCTTTGGAGAACAGTTTGGTAGTCCCTCAAATGTTAGACATTGATTTACTGTATGACTCAGAAACTCTACTCTGAATTATGTAAGAAAGATAAATGAAAACACATATTTACATTAAACATTTGCAGGAATATTCATAGAAGCATTGTTCATATTAGTCAAAATTTGAAAACAACCCTTTTATTTGTCCTCTTACAGATTAGCAAACTCTATTATATTATAATGGATTATTTGGCAATAAAATAATGAAATACTGATGCATACTACTACATGACTGAACCTTGGAAACATTATGCTAAGAGAAAGGAGTCACAAAAGACTACACATTCTATGAGTCCATTAGAAATGTCCCAAATAGTCAAGTGTATAGAGACAAAAAATGCATTAGTGGTTGCCTAGTGCTGGAAATGGAAGGTGCAGTGGAGAGTGAATGCTAATATACAGAGTTTCTTTTTGGGGTGATGAATTGTCTAAAATTA
>NW_006992582.1:0-1993 GCF_000164805.1 Carlito syrichta
GGATGATAGATGCATACAGACAACAGAACTGCCCAAGAAGGAGGCCCGTGAGTGGTTAACTGATTCTCCCCACCCCTAGTGGTAAGTGAAAGGGATCAGGAAGGCAGAGCAGAAACAGGAGGCCCCATCCCCGAGGTGAACTGGTTGCCCTGGGAGTTGTAACAGTGCTGTGACAGAAAGTAATGGGATGAGAACTCAAAAGCTACTGTGTGAAATTATTTCAGCCCCCTTCCTTCACACAGGTTTGTGATGACTATCAATTGAAGGCAGCAGGGGGTGAAGATTCTAATATCTTAAGTTCCAACAGTGAATAGGAAACCTGCAGTAGCAGCCCTGCAGTCTCACAGCCCTGCAGATGCAGAACCTATCATGAGAAGGAGCCCCCTACCCCCAAAGAGACACACTAAAACTGAGAACTCTTTATCAACTTTTCTTAAAGGGAGAGTATTGGTTTGTTTGTTTGATTAACTCATTTTGTTGTTCTGCTTGTTTGTTGGCTTTCTGTTTTCTTTCCTTCTTCTATTTCTTCTTCTTTATTCTTCCTCTGATTTTTATGTGTTTTCTTTCCTTTTTTCTTTTTCTATTTCTATTTCCTCTATTTCTCTCTTTTTCCTCTGCTCTTTTTTTCCTCTCTTTTCTCTTCTACCCTGTCTTGAACTCAGAGCTATGCAAGCATACTCACTGTAAGGACATATTGTGTAGAAATGAACAGCAAGTCTCAGTCAGCCCATTAACCAGATAGAAAATATTATGATCTGCCAGTAGGTTCAGAATTCTTGCAGGCCCCTCCAACTCCCTAGTAAGTGTTCAAAATTGTAAAGAGACAGCACAATGCTTCTCCTCTTTCCACTGAGCAACAGAATAAAAGAAAAAGATAAGAGAACTGCTTCAAATGAAGAAAAACCAACAAAAAACTGCTGATAACCATCAGAGTTCCAGAAAAGTGTCATTGATAGAAAGAACAGCTTCGGGAGCACAAACAATAGCTATCTCTAAGAAAAGCAGTACCCAGAAGGTACTTACAGAGATCAGAGAATCAGATTGAATGAATAAAAATCAAAAAATGCAAGATCTAAATCTAAGTGAAATTGCAACAAAACTAGACAAACTCAAAAACATATACTTAGAAGTAAAAGAAATAAAGAACTCTAAGAAATGAATAACAAACTGACAAGCATGGGAAGCAGAATTGACTAAATAGAAGAAACAATCTGAGTTGGAAGACCAAAATATGGAATCAACTCTATTAAAAATAAAAAAAAACTTAGGCCAGAAGGAGTTGAACCTCAATCTATAATGTTCTGAAAAACAAACAATTTCAACCAAGAACTTCCTACCCAGCCAAAGTGAGCTTCATCAGTGATGGAGAATTAAAATCCTTCATAGACATCCAATCCCTAAAAGAATATGTTGCTTTGAGACCAGTTCTACAGGAGATGCTTAAAAAGAGGTTGTGAACAGAAGAAAAGAAAGACCATATACATCACGAGATCACAAACAAACAAGAAGCAGCAGAACACACAGCATATTCACAAACACATAAACACACACATACATAAACACAAAAGCTAAACAAAAACAAAACAGCCTTATAAGAGCATTATGCCATGGAAAAACCCAAATTTCAATTATTAACTTGAATGTGAATGAGCTAAATACACCACTGAAAAGACATAGGATGGCAAACTGGATAAAAACACATGATCCAGTAATTTGTTGCCTCCAGGGAACTCATCTCACCACAAAGGACACCCACAGACTCAAAGTTAGAGTATGCAAAACACATTTTTAGGCAAATGGATCACAAAACAAAGCAGGAGTCATGATCTTAACATCAGACAAAAAACCTTTAAGCTATCAAAAATTTTAAAAGATACAAAAGAGCACTACATAATGATAAAAGGTTCAATCTATTATCAAGAAATAACCATCCTAAACATATATGCACCCAACACAGGAGCACCAGCTTTTATTTATTTATTTATTTTTAAAT
>NW_006992583.1:0-1306 GCF_000164805.1 Carlito syrichta
AACCTTTAGGAAACAATTTCTGTCCTAATAAAATGTCATTAAGTAGAGTACATTGCTAAAAGTTATAGCCCCAAAGACAGTGAGATCAGCAAGTAAAATAAAGGTAATAACTTACATTTATTTTTTTAATGGCAAAGAATACAAGAAAATTAAGAACAAAATAAGCAGGAAGTCATGAATTACCCTACATTATCTAATATCCTCCTCTTTTTGTGTATTCTAAATGGTTTTAATTTTATTCAGATGGGTGATCTGGGAGTTTTTAAAAAGCCTTCCCCACTGCCCAAACCCCCGCTCCTGCTTCTTTTTAAATGTTTGAAGTGAGATGCAGTAAAAAGAATGAAAGCGTCTTAGAAAAGAAAACTTCTAATGTAAGTCCTATACATGAATTATTCACAAGCATATATTGAATGCCTACTCACTGTTTCCAGCTCTATTGTAAATCCCCCTCTACCCTAATAGTAACCTAAGGATCTTTGAGACCCTTTAATAAAGTTTCTTAACTACAAACTATAACTATTATTAATACCATTGCTTTACAAGATTCAGAAGTATCGTTCAGTGTATAGAAAGTAAAATAATGTATGAGGAATTGTCTTATTTAAATTTCCCCTGCTTAAATCAAGCTAGTACATTGACAGATCATTCAAACTTTCAGTAAGTGCTAATACCATATTGTTATTTGGACCACTTCTTTACATTTCCAAAATGCTTTAAACCATTTTATTTTCTAATGTTCTACAGATCAAAAAAGAAAGTCATTTTAGACTAAAATGTTGGCTGCAATGGTAAGAAGAAATTGACACATGTAGACAAAATTATTACTAGTAAAATGTCTGGAATTTATCTAACTTCTAAATACTACTTTGAGAATGACTTCTATTTTGGATATTATTTAAATGTAACTTTTACAATAATACACCTTTTATAAATACTATACAGAGGCGCTGTCTTATTGAATAGCCTCATATTCTCCCATAACTTCATTGAAAGGATTGCTTTCAAGTGTTGACTTAGCCCATGGAAACTTCTAATACTTGACAGAGTTAAAGCTGAGGAAAAAAGGTTTCGATTTTATATCATCTGTATAAACATTTCTTAAAGACATTCTAAGGCATAATTCCAGAAGTTTCTGAAATTTTGTTAGTAAATGGCTAAAATATACAAAAAAGGGATAAAGAGAAAATGACAGCTTTCTCCACTTCTTAATTAGGCCACATTTTAAAACCACTGAAGCCGGGCTGGATGGCTCAGCCTGTAATCCCGCGCTTTGGGAGGCCGAGGTGGGTGGATTGCCTGAGCCCGC
>NW_006992584.1:0-1601 GCF_000164805.1 Carlito syrichta
AATTAAATAGAGATGGGGACTGCTGTATTGCCCAGGATGGTCTCAAACTCCTGGGCTCAAATGATTCTCCTGCCTCAGCCTCCCAAAATGCTGGGATTACAGGTGTGAGCTATCTTACCCAGCCTATATGAAGAAAATAAATTTTAAAGTGTTACTGACAGACATACAAGAATTAAACAAATGGAAAAGTGATTCATGTTCATAGATAAGAAAACTCAGCATGCTAAAGATGTCAGTTCTAGCCCGGCATGGTGGTTCAGCCTGTAATCTCAGCTTTGGGAGGCTGAGGTGAGTGGATTGCCTGAGCCCTAGGGTTCAAGACCTGCCTGGGCAACTTGATGAGACCTCATCTCTACAATAAATCAAAAATTAGCTGGGCATGGTGGCGCACTCCTGTGGTTCCAGCTACTTGGAAGGCTGTGGTGGAAGGATCATTCCATTACAGCATTATTTTTTAAAGGATTTTTAACTCTAAGAGTAATAAAAGATTTAATTATGCCACAAAACTCAGAACTCATAAAAATTAACAAATCTGACAAGTAAAAGTAGAAAAAAAATTCTTCATAAAAAAGCCAAAAAGACAAATGACTAAGAAAATATTTACAAATCATAAGACACTGAGGTAACTCTCAAATCAATCTGCTCTACCTACTGTTGCTCACACCCAAACACATCTTCAGGGGATCTGAGAACAGGCCCATCTCACCTACTGCTGGTACAAATGCACATCATCCAAGGACCTGGAAATGGACACATCCTACCTGCTGCCAATGGCACCCACATGCCCCATCCTGGGACCTGAGGCCTGCTCACCACCACTGCTGCTTGCATCTTAGCACATCATGCAGGGGCCTGGGGATCAATCTGCCCTGCCTGCCTCAGCCTGAACCTGCACGCACTATCAGGGGGTCTGAGGACAGGCCCACCCCACCTGCCACCAAGACCACTGGTGCCCAAGTACTGGACGGCCTGGTGTCCCTATCCCCAGCAAAACCTCACCACAGCTTCCCCTAACAACTGCAGTATAAGCTGCTGAGGAATTCACAGACACCACTGACACTGATTACAATCAAATAAATTATACAGAGTCACCGCTATGGTGCTCAGCCAGAATCAAAGTCAAAGCACCTTACCCAATCAACACTATAGATACTTACACATCTACAGAACAAAGTCCTTATGAGAGTCAATCCATAAAATTGGAAGAAACAACTGTTATACCAGAAGCACAGATATCAATGTAAGGATGTAAAGAAACATGAAAAAAAAGCCTAACATCTCCAAAGGAACACAATTCTCCAGAAACAGGTCCAAAATAAAAAGGAAATTTTTGAAATATCGGAAAAAGATTTCAAAATAATAATATTGGTGACATGCAAGAGAACACAGATAAACAATATGAAGAAATCAGGAAAACAATTCATTATCTGAATGATAAATTCAAGAAAGAGATATTTATCACTAAAAGAAGCAAACAGAAATCCTGGAGCTAAATTCAATGAATGAAATAAGAAATATAATTGAGAACTTCAACAATTGTCTACGCAAAGCAGAAAAAAGAATCTCTGAACTTGAAGTTAAAACAAAAAAACAAAAAAAAA
>NW_006992585.1:0-1410 GCF_000164805.1 Carlito syrichta
GTCTCAGTACTTCCCTCCTGGACACATGTAAACATGCAGGGCATCGGGAACACAGAGCAGTAGCAATCCTTTTTGTAAAATATACATTTTAGAAAAATTAAAATTAAAAACAGGATGATCACCATGCATGTTTTGAGACAAATTAATAGTTGAATATATTTTAAGCCATTTTGTTGGAAGGAAGTAATCTGATTTCGGGTACAAAATAAAATCACCCAGAAATTTAAAGATGGTTGCATGAAATTGTATTTCTAGTATGCAAGATGAGCAGATACCATAATCATATAGCTCATAAATATGTAGCGTTGCAGGTGGTGAATGCAGATTCATGGACATGGAAGCTATTATTTCTTTGAAACAAACCCTTTTTTTAAAAAAAAGCAGCATTGAGTCATGATATATGTTAATAGAAAACATGTTTCAGATCACATTTCACATCACGTGGCTTTGGAGGAAATAAGCAATTACGATCCTCCCAGGAATGGAGTTGGGAGAACGTGTGACTTTTCTCTTTCAAAATGTCGGGTTCAATCTTCCTTTGGAAGGTAAATATTTCAGTGCTATTCCAGCACGTTTGTTTGTGCTGGACTTTATGTGCACAGTATCCATCAAAGTGTAATCTCTTCAATGCCTTTCTGTGTGGGGGCTACTGTAAGTTCTAGAACCAATCTGAAGAGCCTACTTCCCCTAAACCCAGATTCTAGAGAAACACCTATTCTCTTTACCATATGTCTTCCCCCCCACCTCCTGGAACTGAGCCTGCAAGTATTTAGCATGGCAGGTGTTTCACATTTTTCAGAAATATCCATGTGTGTTTCTTTGCTTTATCTGTTTTCCTCTTTCTATTTTCCTAAGCAGGCAATTCCCCAAAGAGATGTGTTTGTACAGGAGTCAGAAAAGGGGAAAAACAATATTAATACTAAAAGTTGGGTGTAGGGTAGGACAGAAGAGGGTGAGAAGCTGATCCTCACTGTGCAAGTGTTGAATTTCCACCAATGCCAAAGTCGCGGACATGTGTGCAGTTGGGTGTGCGAGTCAGAGCAGCCCCAAGGGTCTTTAACCTGAATAGCAGGCACTCACCCAGCCGAGAGCTCAAGTTCCCGTGGACCACAGCTGAGCTGGGGGGGCGGGGTGCGAGCACGCGTGCATGTGAGATTCCTGGAACAGATTTTCCTCTGAGTTCTCAACAGGATTTTCTTTATCATCAGGGAGCCATGGCCTCTCTCATTTCCCAAGGCCCGTTTCTTGCTTTTTTGATGTGCTAGGAGATGACTCTATCCATGACTTGGCTTTATTTTCTCCCTCTTGGCTTTTTCCCACCAGTGCAGGGGAGGAGGTCTTGCTTGATCTTCAAGCAACCCCATTCAAGTTTTATAAGGATTATCTGGAGTTTAGATAATATTCGTATCT
>NW_006992586.1:0-1174 GCF_000164805.1 Carlito syrichta
AATGAATATTTGTATACCTAACCCTGAATTGTAACCCACAATTTTAAAATAAAAAATTTATAGGTGAAAAAAATGTAAGATTTTCCAAATATCATTAGAAATATGGAATGATTGACAGTATATGGTCGACACTAAAATTTCCTCAGTTGTTCCTAAAACATTTTTTTACAGCTTTTACAAATTCTAATTGTGATGAGTTTTCTTAGTGTTAATAATATGCAATTGCTCTATAAAATAAACATTTCAGTGATTTCTTCCTCTGAGAACTGCCAGGAGCTTCAGAAGTTTCTCTCTGGGAAGAGTTAAAGAGTAAGAATTGCTATTCAGTAACTTTTGTGTGTACCAAGTATTATGATAATGCTTATTGTTCCCATATTACAACAAGCACTAACAAATTAAGAGAGAAGTAATCTTTAGATAATTAATAAGAACTAAAGTCTAGTGTATAATTGCTCTCTGGGTAAATAAAAGCAAAAAGGTTTTTAGATTAGGATGTAAAAATATTTTACTGTAAGAAAGCTACATCAAAGTTCTTCAAAGTACTAGTATATTATTTCTACATTGTTTTTAGCCTTAAAATTTTCCTTTCACATTATACTTAATTCAAAACTGATGGACCATCAGGGATTTCCACCAAATATCAAAGAACCTTGAGTGTTCCCAACTCACGTGGTCTATGAGGCTAACTGGAGCCTTGATTTCTCTTGGCTAAAGGGTACCACAAAGATACAGTGTACATTATATTAAAAAAAGATTCAATGTGAGCCTAACAATGTCAGATATATGTAGAATGGCATTAGATTCTATGCTCTGTTCCTGAGTGAAAAACTATCATTTGTAGCTGATTTCCTAAGGGAATCATCAATCTCAAACGATATTTTCTTAAGAGTCACAAAAAGACAAATAATGCTAATGCATATGTTTTTATCCTTGTTGAGTGAGTGCAGAGAAAATGAGCTGGAAAACTGGAGGTCAAGGCACTCCACAGGGATCACTGTTCTGGTTTTCTGCCAGGTAGGGGCAAGGGGCTGGGCCTAACCAGAGAGCTGAGGGTTCTAAACATTCCCTTATATGGCTGCACATGTTGTTAGTGTGTTTCTGCCACACTGACATGAAGCCCCAAGGATACAGGGCCTGTGAAGCAGACAAGACATTCAACTTCCCACATCCACCA
>NW_006992587.1:0-1724 GCF_000164805.1 Carlito syrichta
GAGGAAAATTAAATTCTTTGTAATATCTATAATGGGCAACACATAAAGCAAAGAGTTTGTTTACAAACCCAGCAGTTTTTATAAGCATTTCAGTATCCTCACAAAAGCATTAAGCAGGCCAAATGTATTTTGATGCTCAAAATTCACATTATTTCATCTACATTTCTCAGTGTCATTGTTTTCCACCGCATCATTCTCTTTTTCCTCTCAGCATATTATAAGTATCAATGCCTAAATGTGTGTACATATATGTAGTCCATAAAATTAGGAAATATTTGATAGGCGAGTCAGGGTACCTTGGATTTATTCAGGATTCATTGCTACATAAGGTCTTTAGAACAAGGATTGGCATGATGGCAGTTATTCAAGAAATATGACTCATAAGTATTCTAAAACACATATAATGAGGTCTGTAGCTCATGATAGGTTGCGAAGAGATGTTGATGGTGCTTTAAAGGATCTTGTCAAGATTTGGTAGGTCATGTCTCACATGGACCTCAAGCCTAGCAGGGGAAGAGGCACATACAGGGTATCACAGAAGCCCTGGATCCGGGACATCAACCCCAGAATTTGTTCAGTTAGTCACAAATGGTGCTCAAGTATAGAATCATATAAAATCACATATATCTTATACTATTTCATTTTTGTTTCAATTCTATAAAGGTAATTTTATTTCTCTTTTGGCATGAGATCAAGGACTTTCATTTCCATTGGTCCTTTGCTTACAGTTCTAGAACGTTTTTCTGCCCAACGACTTCCTTTTCTGTTTCTTTAAGTGGATAGGCAAATTAAAGACATTTATAAAGCAATCTCAGTACTAAACCTAGATCTTTATGCTTTTCCTCGTCTTTTACAGTTTTCTCACACCTAATTTTATGTGTGTGTGTTTTTTAAAGCCCTCTTTCCACGTTATTGTGTAAATTTTATGTGAAATATAATCTGACTACATACTTATAATGCCAAGTACAGCTAGCATTAGTTTTTTGTTGTTGTTGTTGAAACAGGACCTTCCTTTGTTGCCCAAAAAGGCATGATCATAGCTCACTGCAGCCCTGAATTCCTGGGCTCAAGTGATCCTCCTGCCTCAGCCCCCCAGATAGCTGGCA
Source organism: Carlito syrichta (assembly GCF_000164805.1). Classification (NCBI taxonomy): domain Eukaryota; kingdom Metazoa; phylum Chordata; class Mammalia; order Primates; family Tarsiidae; genus Carlito; species Carlito syrichta. The sequence goes on from NW_006992587.1 coordinate 1,107, forward strand.
CTATAGGTGTGCACCACCGGGCCCAGCTAGCATTTGCTTTAGTTAGCTCTAGGTCAGCTTCACTGGTGAGAGCAATAGTGAGTGGAATTACCAGAGGAGCCTGCCAGGCACTGACATTCCTCTTGTGGTGGGCACCAGGTAGGATCTTTGACAAAGGGGAGAGGCCTTGGTTAACCCCCAAGAGTCAGCAAAGTGGAAGTCGGTTCAGCGAGATTCTGTTATAATAATACCTTCACCACCTGAGGCCTCGATGCATGTCCACGCCACCAGGGAACGCGGAAGGAAAAGACTGCTTGGGTGGGCAAGGTATTTACAACCTGGTGGGAATGACAGAGATGAAACAAGTACAGGAAAGTGTTTCAGTCCTACAGTAAAATGTGACCATCACAAAGGAGAGGGTGAATCCTGTGGAGGGAGGGGACAAGGACAGGAAGAGGGGAAGAAGGCCGTGTTGGAGCTAGCCTTGGAGAGGTGTTCTGCGGGCACACCGGAGGAAGAGAACTTCAGGACAAGACGAAGTGGTGGCAGCACGCAGAAATATCGCTCAGCTGTTGGTGCATCCCAGGAACCGAAGGTTTTCCCGCCTGGAGCAAAGCTGGCAAAGGAGCGTGGCGGAAG
>NW_006992588.1:0-1062 GCF_000164805.1 Carlito syrichta
CTGACACTCTCAGAGCCCAGGCTGACTGTATAAAAATCTGTATCACTTAGGGCAAAAGTATGTACTGTCCAACTTCCTGGAAGCTGAGGTTTTATATAGTTATTATATTAATGTTTCTGACAGCATTGGTGAATTAAAACAAAAATCGTCTTCTTCCATGACTAAGTATTTCTCATTAACTTGTGTCAAGCTCTCTTATGAAGTCTCACTTAAGATGACTGAGAGACAGTCTTCTGAAGGCTGGAAGGAAATGGAGGATCCACTTCTGAGTTATTTCACTCAATTTCACTCACATGGTTAGAAATTTTCTGCTGCTTGTTGGTGGGAGGCCTCACTTCCCTGCCACATAGACCTCTCTAGAAGCTGTTTTAGAGTTCTTATGACATGGCAGGTAGCTTTCTCCAGAGAAAGTTATCTCAGTAAGATCAAGGCACAAGTAGCAAGGTTTTAATGGCTTAGCTTTAGAGCATCTACACTGTTCTTTCCAAATATTTAATTGATTTTATAGGTCTGCTCTCTTTATCATAGAGGGGACTACACAAGCCCATGAATGACAGAAGATGAAGGTCCTTGATGATGGTTTTAGAGATAGGCTTCCACTTGTGTTTTCAGTAGTAATCTTTGAAAGCATCCTTACTTTCTGGCATAACAAGATTTTTCAGGCCCACTTTCTTTTTTCTTTCTCCATACATGAAATCATTGATTTTGTTTCTTTTAATAGAAAACATACATGCAAACTATACATTTGTATATAGGGATGTTCATTCTGTGAGATTGGTCTTTATTTTTAATTCTCTTCAGCTAGTTAGAACCGGATTTGTGTACAAGCCTGCATGCACACACACATGTATATGTATGGACATATATCTTAAGATAAAAACATCATTAATGAATCTTTGAATTTGTCTTGAGGCTACAGGACTTTTGCTTAAAATCACATCTTATTCAGTTTATCTTTTCTTCCATGTTAAAAATGATCTGCCAACAATATGATTACTAAAACAAGCTTTGATTTTTTACAATTTTTTTCTTTGGGCTATATCCTACTAGAAACATATAGAA
>NW_006992589.1:0-1164 GCF_000164805.1 Carlito syrichta
AAAGCCAACACTAGCAAAATAAAAGAAACAAGAACAAAATAGGATACTGTAATAAACTATATCTTTCAAAATACACAACTAAAATAAAATAGAACTTCTACATATCAATAAAAAAAGAAAGACTACCTAACAGGAAACTGGATAAACATCTTAAACAAGTATGTCACCAAAAAGAATATGCAAATGATGAATAAGAATATAAAAATGTAACCAAATTTAATAATCATTAAGAAATCTCTAATTGCAACCACCACATAATAGGATTCAGTACATACTAATCATGAGGGAAGCATGATAAATTGGATTATATTATAATCAAATGCTTCAATTGATCAAAAGAAACTTTAAAATAATAAGAAAGAAAATCACAAAGTTGGAGAAGTTATATATACAAAAGTACATATGGATAGGCATTTCTATATATTTCTACATACATATATTCAGCTATACTTACATATATACTCATTCAAATACATATATTCATATTTCTACTTTTATTCATATTCCTATGCACATAGATATTCTAAAAGCAAATAAAATGTATACAACCCAAAAGAAAAAAATATACTTTAATACTTTATAAATGGCCAATGAAGGTTTAAAACAGTACTCAACTTCATTAATATCCTGAGAAATTAATATTTTAAAATTATTTATTTTAAAAAATTTCATTATAGAGATGTGGCATACAAGTCAGAATTAGGTACATAAGTAATCTACATGCAGGTGAAGTTTGGACCTCAAACTGGTCCTCACTTCCCTTAGCATAGAACCAGGTACCTTTTGTGTTGCTATGTGCCTCTGCACTTTCTTGGCGGTGTCCTGTGACTGTCAATCCCTCCCTTGTGCTACTGTGATTAATGTTCAGGTCCCATTTATGAATGAGAACATGTTGTATTTGGTTCTTTCTTTTTTTGATAGATCACTAAATATGATTGTCTCCAACTCCAACCAATTTGCTGTGAAGTTCACGATTTTATCTTTCTTTATGACTGCATAATATTCCATTGTGCATATGCACTACGTTTTCTTTATCCAGTTCACTTTCGATGGACAGTAGAGTTGGTTCCATGTTTTTGCTATTGTGAATAGTACAGCAATAAATATGCATGTGCAGCTGTTTTTTTTTGGTTTTTTTTTGAAGAACAATTTATGTTCCTCAGA
>NW_006992590.1:0-981 GCF_000164805.1 Carlito syrichta
GGCAGGTCAAGTGCTAGAGTGGAGGTTAAAACTTCTTTTAAGTCTTGGAAAGCTCTTTGGGCGCATTCAACGGGCTCAGTGTCTCTGTGTGGCTTCACAGAGAAGTTTAGCAATGCCAAAATTTGGAATCCACATTCTACAAAAAAACAGACACTCCCAACAAGGTCCTCAGCTGTTTAGGAGTGTTAGGAAGCTGCAAATTTAAGATGGCTACTTTTCTTTCTGTTGTCAAACTCCTTTGTCCAGGAATTAAAATATAATCCAAATATTTTATCTGTTGTAAGTTAATCTGGGCCTTTTTAGGAGCTATTCGGTATCACCTTTCTTCTCAAAAGGTTATGATGGTGTTATTTAAAGAACTTTCCTTAGTAGGGCTACAGATGAATAAGTCATCAACATACTGTAAGATAGTATCTGACACTAAATGTAAATCCTTTAAATAATAAGCTAAAGCATTGTCAAACAGGTGGGGGCTGTTGCAGAATCCCTGGGGAAGAACTGTCCAGGTGAGCTGCTTAGGCTGGACATGTCCAGGAGCTGTCCACTCAAATGCAAATAAAAACTGAGATTTTTGAGGCAGTGGAATACAGAAAATGCATTTTTTATGTCTAAAATTGTAAACCAGGCAGTTCCTTCCGGTATCTGAGTTAAAAACGAATGTGGGTTTGAGACTATGGTATTGGCATTACCAAAATTTTAGTCCTCTTAAATCTTGGACTAAATAATAAGAACTGTCTGGCTTCTGTACAGGGGGTATGAGTATACTGCAAGGTGACTGACAAGGAATCAATAAGCCATTATGTAAAAACTTGTCAATTAGGGGTTGTAAACCTTATTTTACCTCAGGTCATATGGGATATGGTTGCTTGTGGGGTAGACTACATTCTCCTTTAATTTGATAAGTACATAAAGGATAGGTTTGCCCTTCCAGGCACCCCCGCTTCCATACTTGACTATTTATTTGAGATCAAACTTCCTTAA
>NW_006992591.1:0-963 GCF_000164805.1 Carlito syrichta
GTTATCCTGTACAATACTTTTAAGTCAGAGTTTGGTCATTAATGTTTACTTTAGAAGTATTGGCATTCTCCCATATACTAGACATGAGGTTTTTGTTTTTGTTTTTGTTTTTCCCCCATTCTGATGAGGACAGGAGGAAGAAAAGCCCGTGGAATTTAATAAGTAGTCTGCTTTTAAATATAAAGGTGTAGGATTTGTAAATGTGATCATTATATCCCTTTGACTTACCTGCAAGCAACTTTTCAACACTATGCCATCCAGAACTGCTTAGCTTTCCAGTGTTATTTTTAACCATAAGTCACCAGACTAGCAGACATTCAGTTGTGCATGCTTGAAATATTTTGTAATTCTGAAATTGCATAGCAACTTATCTGTTAAATTTAAGTATTAAATGTGCTTTTATAATGATTATTTACATACAGAAAGTTTAAACTTTTCTCTGAATTGGTACTTGAATCATTTGTATATAGGAAGCTCACAGAACTAGGGAAAATGAATTCTAGCCTCTCTTCATCTCCCCTCTCAGTCTTGGAGTTTTTGAGCAAGCAGCACCCTTTAAAAAAATAGATTTAATGGATACTGGTGCAGTTTTGTTTCATGGGGATCTTGTATAGTGGTGAAGTCTGGGTTCTTAGCGTCCCCATTTTCATCTCTCCAGGAAGGAATCAGCGCCCCTGCTAGTGTATGCTTCAGTCCTAGTTCTGCGAGAGCTGGTTGGGAACATAGGAACGAAATCAAAGACTTTGTTGTCTAAAGGCAACCAATGGTGCCCCACATGACAGCAAGGCAGGGGTTCTCTCCTTCCCTTGTAAGACAGCAGTGGTTTACAAGGGACAGGAAGGGTTTGGGTTCTTCACTGAAAACAACTTGATAACTACCATATAATTAAAATCATTTCTTTTTAAAGTATTTTTAATCATGGTAAAATACAACATGTACCATTGTAATCATTTTTCAGTGTAT
>NW_006992592.1:0-887 GCF_000164805.1 Carlito syrichta
AAGTGCTGGGATTACAAGCTGAACCACTGCGCCCAAGTGACTGACAACTTTTCTAAACAGGGACTCCTAACCCTAGGTGACATCTTCTCTTACCTAGAGTTAGGATGATCATATCATATATCCTACAAATTGTGATATTTTCATCCTGGAGAAATGCTGAACAGGACAGTCTACTGTGATGACAGGTATAAACTGGGGCACTCTGAAGCAATGAATATGTGTAGTCTCCACCTAAGATATTTCTTGTTTCTCTTCTTTTTAAACTGCTTATGAATCACTTGGTGATTGAGGAAAATGTCCCTAACTTAGCATATAGTTTTACACCTTTTCTTATTCAGTGAAAATTCCATTTTTCATCATTATAGTCATTTCTTTGCTGTAAATCCACAACTCCCTTGTATCTCTGTTTCATTATACTGCCTGGCAAAATTGCAACCTTAGTTAAATTCAACTGTCTGCCTACCTCGTGACCATGCATACAAAGTTGAACATGGCTGGAGAAAATCTTGCCATTATGCTGACTGATCTCACTTTAAATTTATAACAACTAATCTCAGGTGAGCTTTAATGATGCCCAACAACCATATTATGTTTTCCTGGCATATTCAGTTTGTACACTCTTCAGACATTTTCCTTTCCTGTAAAACTTCCATCACCTTCTCCCTCATTCTGATGCTTTTCTAATGGTGATAGAATGAAGGCAATCAGAAGAAAATTCGCGAGAGTCTACCCATTCTTATCTCTTTACCTGCCTTTATCCATACTCATGTACTCTTAACTCCTTTTTATAAATGAACTGTCTAACCTGCCAGCAAAGAAAACTCCTCTACTTTTACAGAAAGTCTCATTCCTTCTCATTCTCCTAAGAAATTCACTCTAGCAATTCT
>NW_006992593.1:0-1437 GCF_000164805.1 Carlito syrichta
TGGGCACTTAGGTTAGTTCCATGACTTTGCTGTTGTGAATAGTGCTGCAATGAACAGATGAGTACAGGAGTCTTTTCCATATCATATTTATTGTTTTTTGGGTAAATCCCTAGTAGTGGAATTGCTGGGTAAAATGGTAATTCTTCTTTTAGTTCTTTGAAAAATTTCCATGCTCTTTTCCATAGAGGTTGAGATAGTTTGCAATCCTACACCAGTGAGATTGCCTAACTATTTCTTAAACCTGTTCCCATAAGTGCTGCAACTGTATTAGTATATTCAGAGCATCATTTCTACTTGAATGGAGGCCACTACCTTCTAATTTGCCTTTTCCTCCAGAAAAACCCACCTCTCTCCTCTTAAACAGATTCTGAACTCTTTAGATACCATGACTTATTTCTACAATGAATTCTATATTACTTTCTTATTTAAAAACTTCAGAGTGTTTACAAAATAAATCTAAACTCCCTCTGGCCCAGATCTATTCTCTGGTTTCATTTTAACCCATTTTGTGTATATTCTAATCTTATCAGTCAGCATCCTCCTGTCAGTTTATTCCTATACAAATCATAGTCATCGTACTCAAATCATAGTCCAAACCTTCATGTCTCGATTCCTCTGCTTATCTAGAAATTCCCCTCCAAATGTATTTCACTTGGTTATTATTTATTTCTGTTTCAAGATTTGCTCAGATATTTCCTCCTCCAGAACATTCATCTTAATGTTCAGCATGGAAGCGTTTCCCCTTTCTGTCTGTGTACTCTCTACTTTCTTGCATTATATTTAACAGGGAGATCACACACACACATACACACACACACACACACACACACACACACACACACACACACACACAAATAATAATAATAATAAACATACATATATATGCCCAGTGCTTATTAGATGCTGAATGATATTTGTTGAGTGACTTAATAATATTTGTTGAATAGACAGGGAAACTGAGAATTAGTTAGGGAGATTAACTACTCAAGGTCACATTCTTAGTGAGAGGCAAACAGCACAGATATTAAAATCTATTCTCTCTTCACAATGAACCAGAAGTCCAAGTATTAGCAACTAATAGTACTAATTAGTACTAACAGCATTGTTATTTTGCAAGGGAGGGCCCTGAAGCTTGAAGAGGTTGGAGAGCTTGGCCAGGTTTACAGAGCCAGTTGGCTGCTGAGTTCAATTTCTGTGCCACTCTTTCCTGAGTGGACTGGCTGTCAATGAAATCATAAAATCCATTGGGAAGCAATTATCATTTTTAAGCAGATGATTAATTTAGTAGGTTGGTCATTTCTGTCAAAGCTAAACTGGGTCAGTTTTGTGCAGATGAAGAAACACAAAGAAAGTGTTCACTAAGATTTAGCTGACTATTTTTTCTGCTTTCCTTCTCTTAACTATTTTAAAGGCTGAAAGCATGAGTTACACTAAATG
>NW_006992594.1:0-869 GCF_000164805.1 Carlito syrichta
ATTGCTGAAAGAAATTAAAGAAGACATAAATAAATGAAAATTTCCCTGAAATTTTACCCATCACATAATTTCACTGTTACCAATTCGATATATATTATTTTAGATTTTTTTCTATTAAACATTATTATGGTTCTTGGTTGAAAGTGGTAGAAACTGTCTTACTGTGGTGACATTTAGCATATCACTTCACCTCTTTGGGTTCCACCTCACTTATCTGAAAAATTGAAATATGAAGACCTACCACAATGGTTATGGTGAATAAAGAATATATGTGAGATATATTTAATACATAGCACAGTGCCTGTTATAGAAGAAATTAATTCATGTTTGCTGTACTATTATTTTCATATTTTAATTATTGTTCTTAGAATTGGTTTTCAAAATCAACTGTAGTTTGTCATGCAAAACTCTCCAATACACCTGGCTTCACATTAACTATATCCTAACTTAACACTTCCTAGTCAAAAAATTATTTTCCTCTCTTATAAAAACATTTTCCTTAATTTTTTACTCCACCTGACCTGTTAATTTTCTTTCTCTGTACAATAACTTACAATGAATGTTTTTCTTAATCCTATTTTCCCAGATCAGCAAATTGAACCCAGAAATTTATAACAAAACATATTCAAATCTCGCCTCTTGCTCCACATATTTTCTGATTGCACTGACCCCAAATATACATTTAGTGGGGATAATATGCTATAATATGAAAATAAGGATATGCATTATTCTTCAAAATATTTTCCCTTCAAGATGAGACCCTCTCCCTACAGAAGACTTTTTTTCTTTTTTTTTTGAGTTGGAGTCTCACTCTGTCACCCAGGCTGAAGTGCTGTGGCATGTTCACGGCCACTTCAGCATAGACCTGC
>NW_006992595.1:0-829 GCF_000164805.1 Carlito syrichta
ACGAGGAGGTTCCGTCACTCCGGTTTGGTCAGCTTCGCCGGCGCCGGGCTCCTCGGTCGACCAGGCACGGTTGCCGGGCGACGGGACGCTCCGGGTCGGGCCGCCGCTCGCGGGAAATCTCGCGACGTCTGCGGCACCGCCCGGGTTCCGCTCTCGGAGGCTGGCGCTGATGGTGCGCTGGCCGCTAGGCAGACCCCGAGTGGAGGCCAATGCGCTCGAAGAGACCGAGAGGTACCGGCCACCGTCCCGAGTCGGTGGACCAAGCGGTAGCCAGAACAGTGTTTGCCAGGCCGCTGCTTCCCCCTACCGGATGATCCTGCCATCAGCTTTGACTGTTTCGGTGCCTGGGAACCACTTTTCCCAGTAACAGGCCAGGAAAAGGAGTTTATCTCCATCAAAATAAAATTCTGTCCTTGGATAAAACCCAAATCCCTCAGACTGGCATTCAATTCATGACCCATCTCACCTCTTGCTATTTGTCCAGTATTTTCCAGTGTGCCCTGTGCTTTGAAAACAAAACAAAACAAAACAAAACAAAACAATAAATCCCCTTCCTTCTCCGCCCTTTGAGGTAACAATAACACACTCTTTCCTCCCTCATTCTTACTTCCCCTTTTAAGATTTAGAGACTCAGCTTGGAGTTAGTGCGTCCTTTCTGAAGCCTTCCTGGGTAGCCCACCTTGTTAAGTGATGCTCCTTTCTGCCCCCCCAAGCAAATGGAATGTGTTCATTTCTTTAGCATAGAAACTTAACACAGTACTGTATGTTTGTTACCCATATCGCCAGTAAGATGGTAACTTATTTAAGGGCAAGTATGTCTTTTACCGCG
>NW_006992596.1:0-1223 GCF_000164805.1 Carlito syrichta
TAAAAAACAAACTGCTTAAAGCAGCATTATAAAATAATGTTGATGGACTTGTTTTCCTGTAATTCAATTCACTAGTCACATCAAAGCTGTCTTTAGTAGATGTTTCTACTAAATATATTCAAGAAATATTCAATAAATATTTGAGATTTTTTAAAAAAACTTTTCATAGAAACAGGAACTACATTTTTTCAAAAGCAAAACCAACTATAAATTTAACAAATTTGAATTAAGTAAGAAATTCAGACACCACTGGGCTCGAGTAGGTTTTATTTGGAAAAACGTATTTCTAATCTTCACTTTCTTCATGACCTTTCTGAAATAAATACCTTAAAAAACTCTATCCATTCCATCTATAAAATATTTCCCTCATTTTGTTGAACAAACTGGATATTATATGTTTGCTTAGTCAGGGAGAGCAATGCTAAAGAATGCATTTGATATTCAAAATGCTTATTCAAAGGTCTCTAGGCCAACATATACAGTTGGAATGTCTTCTTCAATAGAAAGCTTATAAGTTACAGATTTTGAGAAAAGCATTTCTTCTCAGTTGCCTATCTTCTTCAGAAGATTGTTTCAATTATTTTGACAAATATTTACTGAATATCTAATGCATGTATTTCTGCTCTGTGAGCTTGAAATATGAACATATATAAGAAAATAAATTGCTTACAGAAAATAACAGTATAGTTGTTTGTGTATAGTGTATAAATCAAAATCAGTATCCATTAAAACCTTCCACTTCCATCTGGAAGAGTAGGCAAGTATTCAAAAATGAAGCAAATTTTGAATAGTGTTCAGAAACTTTTAAATTTGCATTATGAACTATGTAAAAGCAGGAAAAGTATTTGATATGGAAGCAACTTTCTAAACATAACTTGTATGGCTATACTATAATTTTGATAACTTTTAGGTTTTATAATTTGAATACCACTTATGAGCAAGATGAAAAGCTAAATTTATTGAACACTTACTTCATGCCAGTTTGTTTCCAAAATAGCTTTACAAATAAACAAATGAATAAATTAACAAATAGTATTATTTTACTTATGAAATAAAGATTATTGACTACAATTCCAGTTCTCTGTTCATTAACTCATGTTAATTCACACAGGATCGTGAAAAGACATGCTCAACAAAGAGCAATAAACAAATCTGTGTTTCCATGAAGCAGTGTCCAGACTATTTGGAAGAGTATGATGAAGAGTAGAGACAATATAATCAAA
>NW_006992597.1:0-813 GCF_000164805.1 Carlito syrichta
AGACAGACACAAATTTGTAGTTGGGTCTTCAGACTTATGCTTGGTAACTCTAGGGCTAACATGCGATGGGAAGACAGTTAATTAGCTTATTTAAAACAGGTAGAAAATCTTCACCAGTTATAAAACACCATAATTTGTTAATTTTATCTGCCATTCCTATTTTAAAAAAATTATAAGGGCATCCATCACAAATCAAATATTAAAGCAGGTTCTTTCTATATATAGTAATTCATACTTCTACATTGTTTTAAAATGTATAAAGTAATTTTCACATTTATCATATCCTGATTTTAAAAGTTAATGGGTGTGAAGGTATTTTGTAAAAACATATTGCTATCTTCCTCATAATGATGGCAGGACAGATGTATTATCCTTGTTTGAAAGAAGAATCAGATGATGTTAAAAGATTCATTCAAGTTAAGTCATGAGCAGAGTCATATTTACACAGGTCTACTTCTGTGTCCTTTTTTAAAATTTTATTTTAAAAATGTTGAGTACAATTCAGGGTTAGGTATACAAATGGTCATTCAACAGGTACCCTTACTGATGCGATGTGTCCCCCACTCTGTGTCCTCTTTACACACCTGTCACCCCCAAACACAAATACACACACATGCAAACATACACACAGACTTTTGCAAACTTGTGTAAGCCTGTAACTTTACCTAAATTGTGCATAAACACACACACACACTCACACAGACACACACACACACACACACACACACACACACACACACACATAAACTAGTACATATTGATGTCTTTTGCTGAATTAAAGAAACAAAGAGAATGTAGGATCGACAGTGAAAT
>NW_006992598.1:0-783 GCF_000164805.1 Carlito syrichta
AATTCACTCACCTTGGCCTCCCAAAGCGCGGGATTACAGGCTGAGCCACCGAGCCCGGCAAAAATGTTTTCTTGATAGGGCATTCCTGGAGAAATTTCCAGTGATGGAAGTATATTTTGCTTCATAAGGCATGAAACAGTTAAATAAAGTATTAAAAACACAATCACATTGCCATTGTTTCTATTATCCTTGACCTTTTGAGAGTGTTGAAAGACAAATGACATTTTTAAAGTAAAATTTTCAGTTCACTGAATTAACCTTGACCAGTGCTATTACTATTGATTGGTCTTGATAGCAGTCAAATTCACCCATACTGAAAAATACATATTAACCCCTTCATCCCTTATAACATAATTAGTGAGAGATCCATATCTGTAATAATATAATCTCATGTATCTCTCATTCTCATAAAATTTAATATGCTTACATACTGTAACACTTTAATATATTATGCCTCCATATATTTTCATCAGGTAGATGAAGCCTTTGATTACCCACTGAGTGATGACAATCAGAATTTTCACAATGTGGAGCTTGAAAATTGAATCTTTCGTAAATGACAAGAGAAAAAACTGCCTTTGAACCTTATTGTAAAGTAATGTATCTAGTTTTTCTCACCACTCACACTGCAGCAAACTTCATGGTCCTGAGCCTTAGGTTCACATCTCTCAACTCAAGGGAGCCCTTCCAGACTCTTGGGCCTGAATGGCCATTGAAGACCTCAAGGCAAAACTGACGGAAAGGTTTCTCCTTAGAAGAAAACACTGTAGATGTGGACAACCT
>NW_006992599.1:0-780 GCF_000164805.1 Carlito syrichta
AAAGGCAGAAGTACTAACTTAGTTTGCCACCAGCATTGCATGAAAATTTCATTGCTTCATTCTTTCCAACGCTTAGTATTGTCAAACTAATTGCTTAGTATTGTCAAGTTAACTAATTTACGGCAATTGTACAGTATCTCACAGTAGTCTTAATTTGCATTTCTGTATTGACTAGTGGGGAATTCCCTCTTTTGTGAAGTGTTTGCTCAAGTCTTTTGCCCATTTTTCTATTGGGCTATCTGTCTTTATCTTATTTATTTGTAGGAGTGCTTTGTATATTCTGTAGACCAGTTTTTTGTCAGACACTATATCTTTTTTCTCTAAGGCTTACTTTTCCTCTTTTGCTCAAGTAAGTCCTAATTTTAACATAATACAATCTAAAAATCATGCCCTTTATGATCACTGCTTTTTGCGTCCTGTTTAAAAAAATATCTGTCGGCTGCGTGCGGTGGCTCATGCCTGTAATCCCACCACTTTGGGAGGCCAAGATGGAAGGTTGCTTGAGTTCAGGAGTTCAAGACCAGCCTCCGCAACGTAGCAAGGCCTCTTCTCCACAAAAGAGTTTAAAAAATTAGCTGGGCATGGTGGCACATTCCTGTAGTCCCAGCTACTTGGAAGGCTGAGGTAGAAGAATCACTTGAACCCAGGGTTGAAGGCTGCAGTGAGTCCTGATCATGCCACTGCACTCCAGCCTGGATGACAGAGTCAGACTTCAACTTTATCTATTTATTTATTTATTTATTTATTTATTTATTTATTTATTTAAGTATCACTTGGTCG